>NC_092571.1:9832416-9842416 GCF_037975245.1 Apostichopus japonicus | reverse complement strand
ACACCAAAACTTTTTTCTATTGAATTAGCTATACAAGCGATGTCATTTACCTTTCTTCTACAACTCTCTATCTATACAACCCATGACTATTGGTCGCTGTTATTTGGTAATTGGTGACAGGAATTTCTTTTGTCCCATATCACCACTTGTCCAGGCTTAGACATGGACACACGCAGAGACCCCCCCCCCCCTTACATGTACACACTCACAAATACACACAGATTCACCGTTCCTTATCTGTCTTTACAAACACTTGTTGCATACTAGTAATATTTTCTTTGCTTTTATGTAAAATTGTGTGGTTTTCTACTTTACAAATTAATATGCCTGATGTATCTTTGTTTCAATATGACGTGGATAATGTTTTTCATATCCATTGCTTGATCTCCATTGATAAATCAGTAGAATAATTTATTAATTATAATTAATTTTAGACATTTCTCCTTCCAATTTCTTGGTACCGACTCTTTATCCATTTTTCGGATTCCACTTTTGATATATTATTGGTCTACAGGTCGACATACTATTCGACAAAACCAATCATGAAACTGTCCGCGTTCTTATGGATCACACTGACTGGCTGCTATGCGAGTGAATGCTTAAGTAAGTATTCACTTAATCATCTCTATTAATCTCAATAATAATAATAATAATAATAATAATAATAATATTAATAACAATAATAATAATAATAATCAGCTGTTATTTTTACGACGCTTAAGCGACCACAACTGTAGGAGAAACCCGCAAGGGTTTATGGATTACAATTTGCACATCGTATGTATGTTATGGTTACATAAATACCGTCTTTGGTCACGTATGGTTGTTTAGTTTGATTATTTCTGTTGCCAAGTTACAAGTCAGTGAAACGTCAATACTTAAAAGTTAAAAAGGTAAATGCTCCTTTGATATAACATTATATGGTGATCGTCCACTATACACTGTATACTATACACACAAGTTTGTCGAAATCAGGATACGAAAATCATATGTTAAAATATTGTGAGAAAGGAAGCGTGCTAGGACATAAAAAAGGTGGAGAGAGAGAGAGCGAGAGTGTGAGAGGTGGAGACAGGCGGAACATGGAGGGATGGAAGTGAAAATGGAGGTGTGGGGTAGGGTGGGGTTGGGAATGGTGGATGATCTTGTTCACTTTCACTAGGGTATGCCTTGCTAACATTCTCATCCTATTAAAAGGTTGTAAGAAGTAGGTAATCCATAGAGTTGCAGGCCATAGTTGGGTATATGACCACTTCAATCTGGGGACACATCGATCGTCATACACTTAACAATCAAGGTTGAGGTTTAAGAATGAGGAGTAGTTCGCCACATTCTTTCGTACACGAATCTGACCTACTAGACCGGCAGCCCAGTGCACTTTGATCAAACGAACGAGGTACCAATATCTGAGTATTGGAACATTTGTGGAAAACCCCAGTATATCCAAAAGTGGATGTCTGCCGTGGTCGCTCTGCTGCATGTGGCCCCTGGGGCCGGTTAAAGGGGGCCCAAAAATGCATCTGATCAAACGAACGAGGTACCACTTGAAACCAATGTCAACTTAATGCATGAATGCCACATAGTACTGAATGGCCCATGCCAGACAAATTTTCTGCTGCAAAGGGCCCGCCAGACGCCCAAGAAGGGCCCCTAAAAATATGCATCTGATCAAACGAACGAGGTACCACTTGAAACCAATGTCAACTTAATGCATGAATGCCACAAAGTACTGAATGGCCTATGCCAGACAAATTTTCTGCTGCAAAGGGCCCGCCAGACGCCCCAAAAGGGCCCATAAAAATATGCATTTGATCAAACGAACGAGGTACCACTTGAAACCAATGTCAACTTAATGCATGAATGCCACAAAGTACTGAATGGCCTATGCCAGACAAATTTTCTGCTGCTAAGGGCCCGCCAGACGCCCCCAAATATGGCCCAAATGCCCATTAGCGTAGCATTGACCCAGATTAAATATGCAAGGTATCACTCAAAACCGGTTTGGAATGTTCGGGTTGATCTTACAGACTATGGAAATCATCATGCCAGACAAATTTTCTTCTGCAAAGGGCCCGCCAGACGCCCCAAAAGGGCCCATAAAAATGCATTTGATCAAACGAACGAGGTACCACTTGAAACCAATGTCAACTTAATGCATGAATGCCACAAAGTACTGAATGGCCCATGCCAGACAAATTTTCTGCTGCTAAGGGCCCGCCAGACGCCCCCAAATATAGCCCAAATGCCCATTAGCGTAGCATTGACCCAGATTAAATATGCAAGGTACCACTCAAAACCGGTTTGGAATGTTCGGGTTGATCTTACAGACTATGGAAATCATCATGCCAGACAAATTTTCTGCTACAAAGGGCCCGCCAGACGCCCCAAAAGGGCCCATAAAAATGCATTTGATCAAACGAACGAGGTACCACTTGAAACCAATGTCAACTTAATGCATGAATGCCACAAAGTACTGAATGGCCTATGCCAGACAAATTTTCTACTGCTAAGGGCCCGCCAGACGCCCCCAAATATGGCCCAAAATGCCCATTATCGTAGCATTGACCCAGATTAAATATGCAAGGTACCACTCAAAACCGGTTTGGAACCACACAAAAGCAATATTAAATGCAAAGGTACTTTCCACAGAGTAAAGAACTGCCAATGCAAGACAAATTTTCTTCTGCATAGGTCCCACCAGATAAAAAGAATAGGTGGCCCAATGTGGCCCTATATATGGGTCTAAAGAATTGGATATATGTGCCTTGTAACATGACATTTCAAGCTCATGATTATATTGTTTCCAGCATAAATTGGAGTTACTGTACACAAGACCAGTGTTTTATCCTATTTAGCTATTCGCTGCTCTAAGCAAAATAAAGATAACACTTTCTTTCACCTAAGCTTCTAAATATTTTGGGATTTGCTGGCCTGGGCAAAAATTACAGTTCCCCACATTATAATTCTAACACTCTGAGGAAGAGTCTTGCCTGGCTTGGATCCACAGAACTACGGTTGGAAGAGCAAGAATGGGTGCTACAGCCCTGACTGGTTTGAGGGACCGGCTCTCCCAGATCATCTATTCCAAGAGGGGGAACTGAGCGAAGATTTTCAAAGTAGCCGACCAGACGTGGCTTCCGAGTTTGATGCCGATGATTCAAGTACTGAACCATCTTGGAGTGATGACTCCGACAATGAAACATAGATTTGAGCTTCCATTGTCTTTTTAGAATCAAGTTCATGGGAATACTTAATTTTCATAAACTTACTAATGATTCTTTTGAGATCTGTCTGAATGGCAAATGCAGTGTCTTTTTACAATGCACACACTCCAGTGTTTAATCACTGTCAAGAGACATGAATTCTCAGTTCTTATACTTCGAACCTAACATGTGTCATGTTCAGAGTAATCACACAGTGATCTTTTGTTACTATCTTTGCCAATTATGATTTTAGTACATTTTAAACTAGCAAGATGACTTTCTTGAAAGGTAAAAGATTCCTTCATAGATGAAAACAAAAACCCTCATCTAGCATTCATATTTCTGAAAAATGGATGCCACATCTATTTGTTGGACTTGTTACAAGCTATTCGAATTGAATTAGTGTAATGATGGAAGTTCTAAAAGACCAAGATGGAGTAATATACGCCAATTACTCATTTTATATTTTGTATCAAGGAATGGAGTCATACGTGGTGATATCAGTATCTGTTTGTTCAATCTTAGCATTTTAAGTCCTTTAAAGAGTGTACCTAGCATAAAGGTACATATACATTTCTATGCTTCAATTATGTGTCTTTTAAAAACCATATTGGACAGTTTCAACCCAAACCTTTATCGTTAAGTACACGTTATAAAGCATTTTCACCATTGTTTGATAATTGTTTCTTTGTCTGAGCTTAAGAAACAAAACAATCTCTTTTGTTCGACTACATGTATGTCTTAAGATGACACTGAAGCGTTCTTTCTCAAGATTTTAAACTTTGTAGATTTACAACGCTAACGTAAACACAGTGTTTTAAGATACAAAATGATTTTGGGTTTCTTATTTACAATACATAAACTGATTTTAATCTGCTCCAGTGTTTCCAGCGAAACAAAGTAACTGCCAAGTTAAACACTGCTCACGATACAAAGTACTGACTGGATAAAAGGAAAAAGAATGGATAAAAGGAAACAGAATGGATTTGAGAATGCATTATAACTGTCAGGATCTCCCTCAAAGACTGAGTTCGCGTCATTTTTGTTTTGCTCAATGAAATGTTCAGTAATTGATACACCTACTAGTATACTAATCTCATTATTCCATTGGCCTATGTAGCGGGAAGGAATTTGAATAATTCAGGATGTTCTTGATTGTTATAGATTGGTTTCTTGTGGTATCTTAACTATTTAAACTGCATAATTTTTTTTACATGTGGTGGGCACTTTGCAGAAGAAAATTTGTATTGTATTGACATTTCTTTACTCTGTGGAATGCTACAAATGTCATGTCACAAGGCACATATAGTCTGCATCGATATACAATTCATTAGGCCCATATAGGGCCGCATTGGGCCACCTATACTTTCTATCTGGTGGGACCTATGCAGAAGAAAATTTGTCTCGCATTGGCAGTTCTTTACTCTGTGGAAAGTACCTTTGCATTTAATATTGGTTTTGTGTGGTACCAACTATGATTGATCATGGCCCATTTGGGGGCCCTTTTTTAGTGTGTCTGTTAGCCCGTTTGTAGCAGAAAATTTGTCTGGCATGATGATTTCCATAGTCTGTAAGATCAACCCGAACATTCCAAACCGATTTTGAGTGGTACCTTGCATATTTAATCTGGGTCAATGCTACGATAATGGGCATTTTGGGCCATATTTGGGGGCGTCTGGCGGGCCCTTAGCAGTAGAAAATTTGTCTGGCATAGGCCATTCAGTACTTTGTGGCATTCATGCATTAAGTTGACATTGGTTTCAAGTGGTACCTCGTTCGTTTGATCAAATGCATTTTTATGGGCCCTTTTGGGGCGTCTGGCGGGCCCTTTGTAGCAGAAAATTTGTCTGGCATGATGATTTCCATAGTCTGTAAGATCAACCCGAACATTCCAAACCGGTTTTGAGTGGTACCTTGCATATTTAATCTGGGTCAATGCTACGCTAATGGGCATTTGGGCCATATTTGGGGGCGTCTGGCGGGCCCTTAGCAGCAGAAAATTTGTCTGGCATGGGCCATTCAGTACTTTGTGGCATTCATGCATTAAGTTGACATTGGTTTCAAGTGGTACCTCGTTCGTTTGATCAAATGCATTTTTATGGGCCCTTTTGGGGCGTCTGGCGGGCCCTTTGTAGCAGAAAATTTGTCTGGCATGATGATTTCCATAGTCTGTAAGATCAACCCGAACATTCCAAACCGGTTTTGAATGGTACCTTGCATATTTAATCTGGGTCAATGCTACGCTAATGGGCATTTGGGCCATATTTGGAGGCGTCTGGCGGGCCTTTAGCAGCAGAAAATTTGTCTGGCATAGGCCATTCAGTACTTTGTGGCATTCATGCATTAAGTTGACATTGGTTTCAAGTGGTACCTCGTTCGTTTGATCAAATGCATTTTTATGGGCCCCCTTTAACCGGCCCCAGGGGCCACATGCAGCAGAGCGACCACGGCAGACATCCACTTTTGGATATACTGGGTTTTTCCACAAATGTTCCAATACTCAGATATTGGTACCTCGTTCGTTTGATCAAAGTGCACTGGGCTGCCGGTCTATACTTTGATCTTTAATCTCTCCATTGATCATGTGGCCTTCGACGTTTTATTGTTATGTAAACGTTCATACCCCAATATCGTAGATGGGTTTGAGGGTTTCGGTCATTTTGGTGTATGTGTAATGATCAAATAGGCTAGCTGTTTTTTTATTAACGTTTCTCGTCTAACCAAGGATTTTGTACCTATATTGTCATAGTAACGTATGCCCTACATCATATGCCCTTGCTCACATCAAATGTGAAGTCCATCGATATGATTGTTTATCATTAGATCTAAATTTCGCCTCACTGAACTCAAATTGACTTATGACCTAATTTGATCATGTAACATTTGGTTGACCTGATATCCTTCATGTGTTTTGGTCATTTGTCATTTCGGTATATGCGTAAGGGGGGGGGGGCGTAAGGGGTGAGAAGTGTCGTTTCGCGAACTACTCCTTCACCATCGGTTAACTTCAAACACTTAGTGTGTGCCCGGTCATTGGATCTAGCGCCTATATAGGTTCAAAGGTCAGGGGTCATTGTGATCATTACGAGCATACCAACGTGGGAAAATGGCTTCTATAGAAACCCATTGATAGCAGATCATGCAGTTGTTTTAAGTTGATATTAAAACTTTTGTATAACTTAATATAGTTTTGTGTATTTAGAATATTAAAAATAATAACATGCATGATAGCATGAAAGTAGAGAATGAACTATTTGAAATGTGAACTGTTACAATTATTCTGTATCACTCTTTTGTCTTGATCCTTACAGAGTTCCCATTAAGCTGCCTGAAAAGTGCGTATATTATCTTCAATATTTTCATTCATTACATGAGTTTAGTAGCCATCTTTAAAAAGAGAAGGGAAAAAAGGCTCCTGCAAATAAATGAGAAGTGCCGTTCTTGTCAATAAATGGTTCACTCTTTCATTTCCTTTCCTTGCTAAATCCGTTTGTTGAGAAATAAATCATGACAGTTAAAAGTGCCATTTTCTTGAACAGTAGAAAAATGTATTGAAAAAGTGCTGCTTTGGCCGTTTTTATGAAAAATATTCAAAAGTAGATTTTTTTAGAAGTGCTTGAAAAATTTGCAATGCTCTCACACAGCGTATATGTAGATACCCACTTTAATTGTTAATTGTGTCCGCCGTATACTGGTATAGTAATAACCTCGGTAACCGTTATATTCGTTACATATATTATCTAAATCTACCCACACCACAGCTATTTTTCCTTATTTGTATTCTTCACTCTAACCCGTATGAATTCACAATATCAGCTTATCATTTCTTTACGTCATTGTAATTCCACAAGTATTTTTACATTGTGTGAAAATTAATGGCGTATATTTTATAATAAACAGTAGGTTTTGTTGAATTATATTAGCAATGTGATTGTATAGTTGTATAGCCTTTCAACAGTATTACAGTGACTTCAAACCATTCCCTTTTCCCTGTTTTTTTGCAACTGTCTACAGACCAGAGGGATGAATGCAGTATGTTAATATCAATTGATTGTATTTGTAGTCACTTTCTTTGTTTCTTAGAATGACTTTAGGCAGATAGTACAATCGTTAAAACGCTCCACTCTCACTCCCTGTTGTATTTCTGTGCACTGTTCATAAAGAAAATATGCCTCTCAAAAACACGAGGATCATTAGTTAAAGTGACTGGTCTACTAAGTCTAACAGTTCATCAGGTCAGTTCCTCAGATGTTACACAAAGCTTAAAAAAAAAACATAAGGCTTTCATCAACTCAAATAACATACCACAATGCACTTAAAAGTTGTCACGAACTATTTATGTTGGATGTCACTAGAGGGTGTTTATGTATAAGGTTAAAAGAACATGCTTTCGTTTGGCTATTAGAATTTGTAAAACAATGGCTTCACTTTAAACTTCCAGACATGCTCTTCACGACGTCATTATCAATCTAGCCTTAAGAGACCACCAGAGAATTAGAATTTATGAGACTAAATATTGTGAAATCTGCAATAGCTTGCGCCAAAAAATATTATCTCTTAATTCTTTTCTTTTCTTTTCTATAACGTATGAAGATTTAAATTTGGCCTAAAGTAATCATACGTTAAACGTGACTCAACCTATATGACATTATCGGGTTGGAAAAAATCGTGCATTTGGGCATACTGTAATCTGTTACACTAGTATACCAAATACCTACCAGTTCATTCAATATGAATTTAAAAGGTTTGCGAACCAATCAGAAGCTTTGCACTAAATTTTAAACACAAGGTCGCTATTAATTAGAAATAGCCAAAGAGTAATAACCAAATTGATTAATTCAGTCACTACATGCTATTGGAAAATTCTGCAGAATGGAGCCGGGGTTGTTGTGCAGTTCACATTTTTATACTAAATAATACCTTGTTCTCTGTGTGTGTAGCGGGGTGTGGTGCAGGAGAAGCTATATGGATATCGAATTCGAATGTTGCCTTTAATATAAGTCTCGCAAACTTAAACGTTGGAGGCTTCAATCAAATGGTTTACTTCCTTACCCCGACCCCCCCTCCTCTCCCCGATCCACCCCACACTCCAAAATCTAATCTAATATAATTTAGAAATGTTTCAAACGAATACTATTTGTTATGGTTTTATGGTTAATTTTTTTTCCTCTTGATTATGACAGGCATCTACGAACTCTGTGACTTGAGTGCGTAAAGTCTTTTTAAAAATTGTATTATTAGTAAAGCTATTCAAGTTTATCGTTTGAAAGAAGACTGTTTGATTATTCGAAAACAAAATAATATAAAAACATTGCGAAATATTTTTTTAAATTTCACGTCTTGCATAGAAATATTATCTTTCTCAATAATATATTTAGAAAGTGAATTTCCTTCCTGGATAAAATGTTAACACATCTTCAAAGGTGGTGTAAAATAGAGATATTGAATCCTTGACAAATGTAATATTTGTATAGATATTCTGTACGAGCGATAAACCAAATATTAATAAGTATATATAAATAAGTGTCCTTAAAGAATTGTCTGGTAGCCCTTAGAAGTTACCTTAAAATACGATAAATTATAGTCCAAACATGTTTTCAAAATATGAGAACGCTAATGTTGCGTTTGACAGAGAAACGATTTTTTAATCGTTTAGGATGGATATTTCAAGTATACTTTGAACAGTACAGAACGTGACGTCATATTCGCAAATGCAGATTGCGACATAACCCACACTGCATACAGTTCCTACAGTGATCACAACATAAACCGCGTTTGAATACAGATTAATTTCTTCCTTAATTTTCGGTGAAATTTCTTATAAATTATATATGTTTAAAAAATCGTTAAGCCGTCATATATGTAGTGCATCTGGCATTTCGTGATTTTTTTGTAAAACCGGATAAGTTTGAACAGCAGACTCTACGTTGTTTATACATCGGGCTGTCCAGCTCTAACACAAAGAAAGTTCGCATGTAGGGTACTCTAACGTTTACAATTGGACAGTTCTGCGAAGCCTAAGCTTTTCGGTACCACATTCTGCTCTGCTATCGATTCCGCCAAGTTTCATATGTCGGTGACTTTAATACTTTCAAGTTTCCTTTACTGTAAAGTTGATCCATGAATTTTATTTCAGCGATTTGAAGGACAGTTTATGACTGTGGTTTGAGTTTGAGAGTGTATTATGTGCAACGATATGTACGTAAACCAACTGGGCATGGTAGGCTGTATATGTTCGCGATGTGTACGTAATATATGATAGGCAATCACCAATGCGTGTACACACGAGAGTGTATTTGCTGCGGAAATAGGAGTCTAACTTCCAGTCGCTCGTTTTGCCTATTTGCCTGCACTACGTCATTTACCAAATTGATGCGTTCGAACAAACGGTGCTCCTGGTGAAAAAACCGGTGAATTTGAAAAACAAATTTCTACAAGAAGAAAACGTCGAATAGGGACAATTTCCACATGGTTAGAAATAGAAAAAAAAAAGAACATAAGGACAATGTATAAAAATCTTCCACCAGACAATACCCTTAAGTTAACTTGGTACATCGTAATATTCCTTTTTTTTTCTATCTCTTTCGGTGATTCTCGCAGATCCCCGTTTGTGTAAAGGTAAATGATGACGAAGATGATGATGAGGATGATGATGAGTATGATGATGATGATGTGGATGATGATGATAGTGATGATGATGATGACGATGATGATGATGATGATGATGATGATGATGGTGGTGATGATGATGATGTTTAGGATGATGATGAGGATGATGATGATAATGAGGTGGTGAT
>NC_092571.1:9724916-9814916 GCF_037975245.1 Apostichopus japonicus | reverse complement strand
GGAATTCGAATATTTAATGTTGGATACTTAATGATATAATGCATAGAATTGTGTTTGGAAAGCTTACATAATACTTTAAGGCGCCCAGAAATGTCTTTTATCTTTGTATTGAATACGTTTCATATTAATTGTTTTAAATTATATTTCGGTCGCTGGTCTTATAACAATACACTGTGACGTCATAATGAATATTATAAGGAAGTCACTCTTCTCTTCGGCTTATCTACAGTTCCGGAATCTTGCAGTAAGTTAACAAAGGTCATATGTTGACTTTTGTTTTACGTCATTTTGCCGCTAACTTAAGATTGTGTTCATAGCATTGCACAGGAATGTGAAGCATTGTGTTCATGGCTTTGTACAGGATTGTGTTAATGGCATTGTGCAGGATTATCTTCATAGCATTGCAAAGGATTGCGCATAATGGCGAAGCACTGTTCTCGTGGCATTGTCCAGGATTGTGCTATGACATCGAGCAGGGATGTGCAGGCTTGTGCATAATTATAAAAGGTTACAAACCTAAGATTTTTTATAAACTGCGGGGAGGTCAACTGGCCAATTTGGCTTATGACTATTGATTGATTGATTGTGCATAATTGTGTTAATGGCAATGAAAATACTTTGAAACATGGACAAAAGCAAACTTAATGTAGATTTTCTCACCATATATTCAAATTATGTTTAAACTTCAACGTTAAGATACGGTTGTTAATGCTTTGTAATGACAGAATGGCTAATTGTGTTGGCTGTAGTCATAACGGTATCTGTTTGATCTCAAATGTTGACCACTTGAACAAGAAAATTGTTTTAAATTTAAATAAACTCTTAACCAACTTTCATGACAGTGAAAAAGGGGTATAAACTCCAGTTCAGCGAATGTAATAATCTGCTGAAACAAGGCACAAGGTTTTAAAATAAATCACACACACGAAGCTGAGCGGCAGTCGCATAGAACCTCGACTTATTCACTAATTCAGACCTAGAAGGGTTCCTCTCATCGTATATGACACTAAAGGTTTATAGTAATACAAAGTTGTCAGTTTAAAGTCAGAGTAGGAAGAATGTAGATAACCTCAGTTGTCTCTGATGTAAGACAAAGACGGTAAATAGGAAAGGAATAGTGCACCTACTCGGTAATGTTCCAACGTATCGTAATGTTATTTTTCGCTAAATAAATAGCCTCTTGTTTCTGCTTGTATTTATAAAAGTATATTCTTCTATCGCATGTTGAGTAGTTTAAATAGAGAAATATTATTACATAAAGAAATAAACACTTAAATAACTTTAATTTACGGAAACATTTCTTTATAGGGATTAACGGTGAGACATTTAATTTGACGACTTATTGCAATATGATTAATTATTAAGAAGTGAATACGTTTATAAACATTCACATGAAGTGACGATCCCGTCGATATGTGAAACGATATGTGAGAGTAGACCGTAACATTGATTCACTACGACGGGGGTAATGTACCAACGTCAGTTAATGCCTCGTTTTTAATGAACAGCCGATTATTCTGTCTGTATCCATGAAATTACTTTGCTCTTGGACGCTGAGTACGTAAACAAGAAAACTGCTGTAACGTATGGAAATATACTCTTCAGTAACCTTAATTTACCGTTATATTTTTCTTCTGTTGTTTTCTCTATAGAAAACGATGGTAAAATGTCTTAATTTGACGACTTATAGTAAAATAATCAAAATAATTAAAACCGAATACGTATATAGACATTCACATGAAGTGAAGATCCATTCGATGAAGTAAATGCTGCCAAAATGATGTTTTTTTAACTAAGTAAATACACAGACAAAAAGTGCATGGTAACGTTATCATGTTTTGAAAAATGTACAAAATGTGAACTTGTTTACAAAATTATACAAAGCGTGTTAGCCAATTGCAAACTAGAGAGTAAAAGGTACACTTCAGTTCAGTGAATAATCACATCTAATAATCTGATAAAATAAGGCTCAAGCTTTTAGGATAGTATTACCATAAATAGCTGGGAAAGGTATTGTGTAAATAAAACGTTAATAGTGTTATGTTATATACTCATGATCCAGAGTTACAACTGGACTTCCCTAGACGGTAACAGATGAAAAAAAGGAGAAAATGAATTTCACTTCAAAGTTAAATAACTGAATTAGAATGTTCGAAAGTGGTTAAGTTACGTTCGGAACATACGGGCGAAATTCCCTTGCACTCCTGATTTTTTTTTTTTTTTTGGAAAAAGGATTGGATTTAACAACTTCCGGTTATCAAATTCAACTATTACCATACTTAAAAATTAGTAAATGACTGAGAAATTGACCTTCGGAAATGCCACGTTTTACCTAATTATATATTAGTAAGTTGTGAGGTCATGAAAAGTGGTGCATATTCTACAAGAAAAGAAGGCACTTTTCACATCGCTGGGGACTGACTGTTAAGGTCTCCTATCTGTGAGGATTAACGAAGACGGTGTTACTATATCAATGTCACTTAATGCTTTTCACTAAATGAACAGTCAATTGTTTTGGCTGTAATCATAACATTATAATCTGATGTTGAGTACTTGAACAATAGACTTGTACCATTAAAGTATATACACCAGTATCTTTAATTTACTATAATATATCGGCTTCTATTGCAGAGCGGGGTAAGATATATTTATTGAAATTGCATAGTAAAAATGACAATATTAAGAAGTAATATGTCTAAAGATATTCAAATGAAGTGAAGACCCGGTCGATGAAATAATTGCTGCCAAAATGGAATTTTTCAACTAGGTCAGTGTACCGACAAGGCGTGGTAATGTTTTTATGAGATAAACCGATGTATAAAGTGTGAACATATATACCAATACAAATCTTCTTGGCGAACTAGCAAAATATTGATTTAAACCCATATTACAGTTCAGCGCATAATGAAATATTATAATCTGATATAATCTGCTATAATGATCTCCTTTCCCTAGAGGATTCATGACGACGGGGTTACTATATCAATGCCACATAATGCTTTTCACTAAATGAACAGTCAATTGTTCTGGCTGTAATCATAACATTATACTCTGCTCTCGCATGTTGAGTACTTTAACAATAGACTTGTACCATTAAGAAATATGTACCTCAGTATCGTTAATTTACTTTAAAATTTTTGCTGCTATTGTTCTCTTTATTGCAGTCGAAGGTTAGATATCTTAAAGTTGTATAGTAAAAATGACTATATTAATAAGAAATATGTCTAAAGATATTAACATGAGGTGAAGACCCGGTCGATGAAATAATTGCTGCTAAAATGGAATTGTTTGACTATGGCAATGCACAGATAAGGCGTGGTAATGTTTTCATGAGATAAACCGATGTATGAGTTGTGAACATATATACCAAACTAGCAAAATAATGATTAAAACCCATATTACAGTTCAGCGCATAATGAAATATTATAATCTGATATAATCTGCTATAATGATCTCCTTTCCCTAGAGGATTCAAGACGACGGGGTTAATATTTCAATGCCACATATTGCTATTCACTAATTGAACAATCATTTGTTCTGGCTGTAATCATAACATTATACTCTGCTCTCGCATGTTGAGTCCTTTAACAATAGACTTGTACCATTAAGAAATATGTACCTCAGTATCGTTAATTTACTTTAATATTTTAGCTTCTATTGTTCTCTTTATTGCAGTCTATGGTAAGATATCTTAATTAAAGTTGTATAGTAAAAATGACTATATTAATAAGAAATATGTCTAAAGATATTAACATGAGGTGAAGACCCGGTCGATGAAATAATTGCTGCTAAAATGGAATTGTTTAACTATGGCAATGCACAGATAAGGCGTGGTAATGTTTTCATGAGATACACCGATGTATGAGTTGTGAACATATATACCAAAACTAGCAAAATAATGATTAAAACCCATATTACAGTTCAGCGCTTAATGAAATATTATAATCTGATATAATCTGCTATAATGATCTCCTTTCCCTAGAGGATTCACGACGACGGGGTTAATATTTCAATGCCACATAATGCTTTTCACTAAATGAACAGTCAATTGTTCTGGCTGTAATCATAACATTATACTCTGCTCTCGCATGTTGAGTACTTTAACAATAAACGTGTACCATTAAGAAATATGTACCTCAGTATCGTTAATTTACTATAATATTTTGGCTTCTATTGTTCTCTTTATTGCAGTGCGGGGTAAGATATCTTAATTAAAGTTGTATAGTAAAAATGACAATATTAATAAGAAATATGTCTAAAGATATTAACATGAGGTGAAGACCCGGTCGATGAAATAATTGCTGCCAAAATGGAATTGTTTAACTATGGCAATGCACAGATAAGGCGTGGTAATGTTTTCATGAGATAAACCGATGTATGAGTTGTGAACATATATAACAAAACTAGCAAAATAATGATTAAAACCCATATTACAGTTCAGCGCTTAATGAAATATTATAATCTGATATAATCTGCTATAATGATCTCCTTTCCCTAGAGGATTCACGACGACGGGGTTAATATTTCAATGCCACATAATGCTTTTCACTAAATGAACAGTCAATTGTTCTGGCTGTAATCATAACATTATACTCTGCTCTCGCATGTTGAGTACTTTAACAATAAACGTGTACCATTAAGAAATATGTACCTCAGTATCGTTAATTTACTATAATATTTTGGCTTCTATTGTTCTCTTTATTGCAGTGCGGGGTAAGATATCTTAATTAAAGTTGTATAGTAAAAATGACAATATTAATAAGAAATATGTCTAAAGATATTAACATGAGGTGAAGACCCGGTCGATGAAATAATTGCTGCTAAAATGGAATTGTTTAACTATGGCAATGCACAGATAAGGCGTGGTAATGTTTTCATGAGATACACCGATGTATGAGTTGTGAACATATATACCAAAACTAGCAAAATAATGATTAAAACCCATATTACAGTTCAGCGCTTAATGAAATATTATAATCTGATATAATCTGCTATAATGATCTCCTTTCCCTAGAGGATTCACGACGACGGGGTTAATATTTCAATGCCACATAATGCTTTTCACTAAATGAACAGTCAATTGTTCTGGCTGTAATCAAAACATTATACTCTGCTCTCGCATGTTGAGTACTTTAACAATAAACGTGTACCATTAAGAAATATGTACCTCAGTATCGTTAATTTACTATAATATTTTGGCTTCTATTGTTCTCTTTATTGCAGTGCGGGGTAAGATATCTTAATTAAAGTTGTATAGTAAAAATGACAATATTAATAAGAAATATGTCTAAAGATATTAACATGAGGTGAAGACCCGGTCGATGAAATAATTGCTGCCAAAATGGAATTGTTTAACTATGGCAATGCACAGATAAGGCGTGGTAATGTTTTCATGAGATAAACCGATGTATGAGTTGTGAACATATATACCAAAACTAGCAAAATAATGATTAAAACCCATATTACAGTTCAGCGCTTAATGAAATATTATAATCTGATATAATCTGCTATAATGATCTCCTTTCCCTAGAGGATTCACGACGACGGGGTTAATATTTCAATGCCACATAATGCTTTTCACTAAATGAACAGTCAATTGTTCTGGCTGTAATCATAACATTATACTCTGCTCTCGCATGTTGAGTACTTTAACAATAAACGTGTACCATTAAGAAATATGTACCTCAGTATCGTTAATTTACTTTAATATTTTGGCTTCTATTGTTCTCTTTATTGCAGTCTATGGTAAGATATCTTAATTAAAGTTGTATAGTAAAAATGACAATATTAATAAGAAATATGTCTAAAGATATTAACATGAGGTGAAGACCCGGTCGATGAAATAATTGCTGCTAAAATGGAATTGTTTAACTATGGCAATGCACAGATAAGGCGTGGTAATGTTTTCATGAGATAAACCGATGTATGAGTTGTGAACATATATACCAAAACTAGCAAAATAATGATTAAAACCCATATTACAGTTCAGCGCATAATGAAATATTATAATCTGATATAATCTGCTATAATAATTTCCTTTCCTTAGAAGATTCACAATGTCGTGAATCCTCACAGATTGGAGACCTTAACAGTCAGTCCCCAGCGATGTGAAAAGTGTTTCCTTTTCTTGTAGAATATGCACCACTTTTCATGACCTCACACCTAACCAAGGAGAAAAAAGAATTTCTCTTTCAAGTTAAACAACTGAGTAAGAATTATTCACAGACAACATGTGCGAGTTGACAGTTAAACAAATTCCAAGATAAGGTATACACCCGTGATTAAGGTTATAACCTATCTGTGTGGAATCATTACGACGGGGTAATGTACTAACGTCACCTTGTATTTCATGAACAGCCGATTATTCTGTCTGTATTCATAATATTACTTTGCTAACTTACTAACGTATGGAAATATGTTCTTTAGTAACGTCGCTTTACGATTATATTTTTTGCTTTTGTTCTCTCTATAGAAGATAAAGGTAAGACATTTTAATTTGAAGACCTATAGTAAAATGATCAAAATAGTTATGAAGTGAAAACGTTTATAGACATTCATATGGAGTGAAGATCCTACAGTAAAGTAAATGATGCCAAAATTATTGCATTACCTAAGTCAATGTACAGACAAACAGAGGAAACGTCTTCAAGTTATAAAAAGAATTGTTTCTTGTAAACATATATACACAACCTTAACAAATCTTGTTAGCCAACTTGCAAAATAAAAGTGAGTCTAACTAGATAGTATACTACAGTTTAGCGAATTATGAAATGTAATATTCTGAATAAACAAGGATCAAGTTTTTTAGATAGAAGTAACATAAATAGTTGGGAAAGGTAATGCATAAATGAACCGTTTATTGGTGTCATATTGTATGTCTCATGATCCAGAGTTACAAATGGACTTCCCCAGACGGTAACGGGTGTGAAAAGGAGAAATATGAATTCCTCTTAAAAGTTATACAACTGAGTCAGAATTATTCACAGACAATATATGAGAGTTGACAGTAAACCAGGTACCAAACGATAATGTATACACATGTAATTAAGATTATGACCTATTTGTGTTGATTCATTATGTCGGGGGTAATGTACCAACGGCAGCTAATGCCTTGTATTTAATGAACAGTCGATTAGTCTGTCTGTATCCATGAAATTACTTCCTCTTGCATGTTGTGTACGTAAACAACATAATTGTTTTAATGTGCGGAAATAATATCTTCGGTAACCGCGAATTTACGATAATATTTTTCTTCTGTTGTTTTCCCTATAGATCACATTTGTAAGTCATTTTCATTTAAAGACTTATACTAAAATGATCAAGATCATAAAGAAGTGAATACGTCTGAAGACATTCACATTAAGTGAAGATCCCTTCGATAAAGTAATGTTGCCAAAATGATTGCATTGACTAAGTCAATCTACAGACACACAGCGGAAACGTCTTCAAGTTATATAAAAAATATATGACCTGTGATCAAATATACACAATTTAAAAAAATCTTGTTAGCCAACTTGAAAAATAGTGAGATGAAAGTACACTACAGTTCAGTGAATAATCAAATGTAATAATCTGATAAAACAAGGCTCAAGTTTTAAAAGATAGTAGTAACATAAATAGTTGGGAAAGATATTGTGTAAGTAAAACGTTGTGATATATCTCATGATACATAGTTATAAATGGGGTTCTAATGACGGTAACGGGTGTGAAAAGGAGAAAAATAAATTTCTCTTAAAAATAAATATAAATGGTGTGCAAACCCCTGATTAAGGTCCCCAATCTTTGAGGATTCACGACGACGGGAGGCAGTATACCGACGTCACCTAAAGCTTTTCATCAAAATGAACAGTCAATTGTTCTGGGTGTATTCAAAACACTATACTCTGCTCTCGCATGTTGAGTACTTAGACAGTAGGCTCTCGCGTACCATAAAGAAATATACACCTCAGTTATGTTAATTGAAGATAATATTTTGGATTTTTTTTCTCTATATTAAAGCCTGGGGTAAGATATCTTAATCTGAAGTTGTATAGTAAAAGATTACTATATTAAGACATATTATGACTATAGACATTCGCATGAAAGGAAGATCCCCTCGACAAGGTAAATGCGGCCAATATTGAATTGTTAAACTAGTTCAATGTATACATACAAGCATTGGTAATGTCTTCATGAGATAAAACGATGTATGAGTTGTGCACATATATGCCCATGGTTAACGAACATTCTTAACCAACTTGCAAAATAGTGAGTGGAAAGCATACTACAGTTCAGCGAATAATCAAATATCATAATCTTCTGTAATAATCTCCTAAATGTGTGGATTCACGACGACGGGGTTAATATACCAATGTCACTTAATGCTTTGCACTGATTGAACAGTTAACTGTCCTGGCTGTATTCATAACACTATACTCTGCTCTCGCATGTTGAGTACTTTTACAATAGACTTGTTGTACCATAACGAAATATTTACCTCACTTACCTTCATTCATGATAAAATATTGGCTTCTTTTTTACTCTAATGAAGTCTGGGGTAAGATATTTTTATTTTAATTTGTATAGTAAAAATTATATATTATTATAATTAAAATTAATTGATTATACACAATATTTAGAAGTAATACGTCTATAGACATTAACATGAAGTGAAACATCCCTTGATGAATTAATTGCTCTTCCATGTTAAGTACGTAAACAAGAGAATTGTTGTAACATGTGGAAATATACACTTCAGTAATGTCAATTTACGATAACATTTTCTTCTACTGATTTCTCTATAGACACCTTTGGTAAGACATTTTAATTTGAAGACTTAGTGTAAACTGATCAAATTACTTAAGAAACAAAAGAAACAAATAAACCACATTTTAACTAATCTTGTTATCTAACTTGCAAAATAGTGAGTAGCAAGTATACTACAGCTCAGTGAATAATCAAATGTAATAATCTTACAAAACAAGGTTCAAGTTTTGACGAAAGGTATTGTCCAAATAAAACGTTTATTAGTGATATAGTGTGTATCTCATATACCAGTGTTACAAGTGGACTTCCACATACGGTAACGGTGTGAAAAATTAATTTCCGTGTAAGTGAAAAAACTGAATTAGCATGGTTTACATAGGATGGGTGAGGGTATACCGGAAATCAGTTCCAAAAATTATATAGCCACCCTGATTAAGATCTCCTATCTGTGAGGATTCACCACAACGTGGGCAATATACCGACGTCACTATATGCTGTCCACTAAATGAATAGTCAATTGTTATGGCTGTATTCACAACACTACATTCCTATTCTCGCATGTTGACTACTTAAACTAGAGACTTGTTGTACCATAAAGAAATAAACACCTCAGTAATGTTAATAAAAGATAATATTTTGTGTTTTTCCCTCTATTGCAGTGGATGGTAGGATATTTTAATTTCAAGTTGTTTAGTTAAAAGTTACAGTACAAACAAGTAATATGTCATTCAAATGAAGGAAGACCCACTCGGTGATGAAAATGCTGCCCAAATGTAATTGTTAAACTAGGCCAATGTACATACAAGCAATGGTAAAGTCTTCATGAGATAAAAAGATATGATTTGTGAAAAAAAAAACATACCAAATTGTAACAAATCTTGTTAGCCGACTTGCAAAATAGTGAGTAGAAAGTATACTACAATTCAGTGAATAATCAAAAATAATAATATGCTGTATTATTCTCTAATATGTTAGGATTCACGACGACGGGGTTAATATACCAATGTCACTTAATGCTTTTCACCAAATGAACAGTCAATTGTTCTGGCTGTATTCATAACACTACATTCCTATTGAAGTCACGGATTAAGATATGTTAATTTGAAGTTGTATAGTACAAATCTCAATATTAAGAAGTAAAATGTCTATAGACATTACCATGAAGTGACCTTGATGAAGTAAATGCTTCCAACACTGATATGTTAAACTCAGTTTAGAATGGTGAGTATACGTTATGTGAGAATATCACGAAAATCAGGCTCCAAACGATAATATATACACCTGTGAATAATGTTATTGCCTGTGTGGATTCACTACGACGGGGGATAATGTACCAACGTCAGTTAATGCCTTGTATTTATTGAACAGCCGATTAATCTGTCTGTATATTAATAAAATACTTTGCTCTTGCATGTTGAGTACGTAAATAGGATGATTTTTGTAACGTGTGGAAATATACACATATGTAATGTATATTCACGATAATATGTACTTCTTTTGATTTCTCTATAGTAAACACTGGTAAGCCATGTTTAATTTCATGACTTAGAGTAAATGATCAACCAATTAAGAAGTTAACGTTTATAGACATTCACATGAAGTGAAGATCCCTCCGTTGAAGTAAGTGCTGTCGAAATGATTGCATTAACAAGTCAATCTCTAGACAAACAGTGGAAACGTCTTCAAGTTATATAAAGATATATGACTTGTGAACAAACAAACCAAATTTTAAAAAATCTTGTTGGCCAACTTGCAAAACAGTGAGTAGAAAGTATACTACACTTCATTGAATATTCAAATGTAATAATCTGCTATAGTAACTTCCTATCTGTGAGGATTCACCACGACGGGGTTAATATACCAATGTCACTTAATGCATTGCACTGAATGAACAGTCAATTGTTTTTGCGGTCATTATAACAATGTGCTCTTGCTCTGGCATGTTGAGTACTTAACAATAGATTTGTTGTACCATAAAGGAATACACCTCAGTATTGCTCATTCACGATAATATTTTGGCACCTTTATTTTCTTTCTTCTTTTTGGTCTATTGAAGTCATGGATTAAGATTTTGTATTTGAAGTTGTATATTAAAAATCTAAATATTAAGAAGTAATATGTCTATAACCATTAACATGCCGTGAAGACCCCTTTCATGAAGTAACTGTTGCCAAAATTGAAGTGTTAAACTAAGTTTAGAATGGTGAGTATACGATATGTGAGAATATCCCGGAAATCAGGATCCAAACGATAATGTATACACCTGTGAATAATGTAATCGCCTGCGTGGATTCACTACGACGGGGGATAATGTACCAACGTCAGTTTATGCCTTGTATTTATTGAACAGCCGATTAATCTGTCTGTATGTTAATAAAATACTTTGCTCTTGCATGTTGAGTACGTAAACAAGGTGATTGTTGTAGGTAGTGAAAATATACACATCTGTCATGCCAATTTAAGATAATATGTTCTTCTTTTGACTCTCTATAGTAAACTATGGTAAGACAGTTTAATATGTTGACGTAGAGTTGAACAATTAAGAAGTTAAACGTTTATAGACATTCACATGAAGTAAAGATCCCTTTCATGAAAAAGATATATGACTTGTGAACAAACAAACCAAATTTAAAAAAATCTTGTTGGCCAACTTGCAAAACAGTGAGTAGAAAGTATACTACAGTTCATTGAATATTCAAATATAATATTCTGCTATAATAACTTCCTATCTGTGAGGATTCACGACGACGGGGTTAATATACCAATTTCACTTAATGCATTGCACTGAATAAACAGTCAATTGTTTTTTGCGGTATTCATAACAATGTGCTCTTGCTCTGGCATGTTGAGTACTTAACAATAGACTTGTTGTACCATAAAGGAATACACCTCAGTATTGCTCATTCACGATAATATTTTGGCACCTCTATTTTCTTTCTTCTTTTTGTTCTATTGAAGTCATGGATTAAGATTTTGTATTTTAAGTTGTATATTAAAAATCTAAATATTAAAAAGTAATATGTCTATAGACATTAACATGCCGTGAAGACCCTCTTCATAAAGTAATTGCTGCCAAAGATGAATTGATAAACTAAAGTTAGAATGGTGATTATACGATATGTGAGAATATCCCGGATAGGTCTCTTATCTGTGAGGATTCACCACAACGTGGGCAATCTTCCGACGTCACTATATGCTGTCCACTAAGTGTATTGTCAATTGTTCTGGCTGTATTCACAACACTACTTTCCTATTCTTGCATGTTGACTACTTAAACTAGAGACTTATTGTACCATAAAGAAATAAACACCTCAGTAATGTTAATAAAAGATAATATTTTGTGTATTCCTCTCTATTACAGTGAAGGGTAGGATATTTTCATTTCAAGTTGTATAGTAAAAAGTTACAATAAATACAAGTAATATGTCTATAGACATTCAAATGAAGAAGGACCCCCTCGGTGATGAAAATGCTGCCCAAATGTAATTGTTAAACTAGGCCAATGTACATACAAGCAATGGTAAAGTCTTCATGAGATAAAAAGATACATGACTTGTGAAAAAACATACCAAATTGTAACAAATCTTGTAAGCCGACTTGCAAAATAGTGAGTAGAAAGTATTCCACAGTTCAATGAATAATAACAAATAATAATCTGCTGTAATATTATCTTATATGTTAGGATTCACGACGACGGGGTTAATATACCAATGTCACTTAATGCTTTTCACCAAATGAACAGTCAATTGTTCTGGCTGTGTTCATAACACTACATTCCTATTGAAGTCACGGATTAAGATATGTTAATTTGAAGTTGTATAGTACAAAATCTCAATATTAAGAAGTAAAATGTCTATAGACATTAACATGAAGTGACCTTGATGAAGTAAATGCCTCCAACACTGAAATGTTAAACTAAGTTTAGAATGGTGAGTATACGTTATGTGAGAATATCACGAAAATCAGACTCCAAACGATAATATATACACTTGTGAATAATGTAATCGCCTGTGTGGATTCACTACGACGGGGGATAATGTACCAACGTCAGTAAATACCTTGTATTTATTGAACAGCCGATTAATCTGTCTGTATATTAATAAAATACTTTGCTCTTGCATGTTGAGTACGTAAAAAAGGTAATTGTTGTAACGAATGGGAATATACACATCTGTCATGTCAATTTAAGATAATATGTTCTTCTTTTGACTCTCTATAGCAAACTATGGTAAGACAGTTTAATTTGTTGACGTAGAGTTGAACAATTAAGAAGTTAACGTATATAGACATTCACATGAAGTAAAGATCCCTTTCATAAAACAGATATATGACTTGTAAACAAACAAACCAAATTGTAACAAATCTTGTTGGCCAACTTGCAAAACAGTGAGTAGAAAGTTTACTACAGCTCAGTGAATAATCAAAAATAATAATATGCTGTAATATTCTCTGATATGTTAGGATTCACGACGATGGGGTTAATATACCAATGTCACTTAATGTATTGCACTGAATAAACAGTCAATTGTTTTTTGCGGTATTCATAACAATATGCTCTTGCTCTGGCATGTTGAATACTTAAAAATAGACTTGTTGTACCATAAAGGAATACACCTCAGTATTGCTAATTCACGATAATATTTTGGCACCTCTATTTTCTTTCTTCTTTTTGTTCTATTGAAGTCATGGATTAAGATTTTGTATTTGAAGTTTTATATTGAAAATCTAAATATTAAAAAGTAATATGTCTATAGACATTAACATGCCGTGAAGACCACCCTCATGAAGTGATTGCTGCCAAAATTGAATTGATAAACTAAAGTTAGAATGGTGAGCATACGATAATTTAAGGTTATCACCTACCTGTATGGCTTCACGACATCGGCGGTAATATACCGACGTCACCTTGTTCCATGCATTAAATAAATAACTGATTGTTTTTGCTGTATTCATAAAATTACTCTGCTCTTGCATGTTGAGTACGTGAACAAGATAATTGTTGTAACGTGTGGAACTATACACTCCTGTAACGTTAATTTATGGTAATATGTTGTTCTAATCATTTCTCTATAGATGACTTTGGTAAGACATTTATATTTGTTGACTTAGAGTAAAACGATCAAAATAATTAAGAGGTGTTAAGTGTATAGCCATGCACATGAACTGAAGATTTCTTCGATGAAGTGAATGTTTTATATATCAGGAAACAGAGTTTGCGAATGTACCTACCCAGAAGATAACGGTTTGAAAAGAAAAGAACAAAGAATTTCTATTTAAAGTTATACAACTGAATAAGAATGGTTTGCAGATGATGGATGCGGGTATACCGGCAATCAGTTCTATAAGATAATGCAGCCATCTCTGATTGAGGTGTCTTATCTGTGAGGATGTACCACAACGTGAGAAATATACCGACGTCACTTAATGCTTTCGACTTAAATGAACAGTCATATGTTCTGGCTGTATTAATTTCACTATACTCTGCTCTCGCGTGTTGAGTACTTAGACAATAGACTTGTTTTACCATAAAGAAATATAAACCTCAGTTTATGTTAAGTTAAGATAATATTTTGGATTTTTTCTTTCTATTGAAGCCTGGGGTAAGTTATTTTAATTTGAAGTTGTATAGTTAAGAAAGGCAATATAAACAAGTAAATTATATAAAGTTATTCACAAAAAGTGAAGACTCCCTCGATTAAGTAAATGCTGCCAAAATGCAATTGTTAAACTAGGTCAATTTACAGACAAGCAATGGTAATGTCTTCATGGGATAAAACAATGTATGAGTTGTGAACATATATCTCCAATGTTAAAAAATATTCTTAGCCAACTATGAAGGTAGAGAGTGTAAAGCATACTACAGTTGAGCGATTAATCAAATAAAATAATCTGCTATAATAATCTCCTCATGTGAGGATTCACGACGACTGGGTTCAAATACAAATGTCACTTTATGCTTTGCACTGACTGAACAGTCAATTGTTCTGGCTGTACTCATAGCACTATACTCTGCTCTGGCATGTAGAGTACTTTAACAATAGACTTGCACTACCATCAAACAATATACATTTCCGTAACGTAAATTCACAATAATATTTTGAATTCTTTATGTCTCTCTATTGAAGTCGGAGGTAAGGAATATAATTTAAAGTCGTACACAATATTAAGAAGTAAGATATCTATAGACATTAACATGAAGTGAAGAACCTCTTGATGAAGTAAATGCTGCCAAAATTGAATTGTTAAACTAAAGTTAGAACGGTGAGTAGACGATATGTGAGAGTATCCCGGAACTCATGCTCCACACGATAATGTATACACCTGTGAATAATGTTATCACCTATCTGTATGGATTTACGACGACGACGGTAATATACCGACGTCACTTAAAGTCTCAGTACGTGTTTGCCAAATTTAAACTTCGAACTTTCCAGCTTATTGCAATAAATGCTAAATGAAAATGACACCGTTCTATGCTATTTCCATATCAATATTCATCATTTTTATTGAGTTATCTGTCGTTAAACATTTTGAGCTGCATAAAATTCGCCAGATTTATTAACGAGTCCGTAGATTCTACAAACTTCAATCAAACTTTGCAAGCCCCGCCCAACACACCATGCGTCAATCAAATCTCTCTGTTTTGTTTACGACCGTTAGGCCTAGGAATACTTTCACTTTCATGGCTAGCCTATGATAGGTCCCTTCTCTTGAATAGTATCTTTCTTTCGGTCTTACCGATGTATCTTGCGAAATTGTGTCATTCTCTCCATTGTAATGAATGAACAGGTGTTTTCAGACGTTTCCTCCGTAGAATTGGGTCAAAAAAGTGAACGATACGAGTATATATAGGTTACATTTGTGTAATGAACATGCTGATATGGGCGGTCGCAGTGATTTTTACGGTAAATCGTTAGCACCATATAAGGGCAACATAAAATAAATGTCTTTCTGTCGATTGCATCAGCTTTTCGACATTAAACCCAGACATTAAACCCACACATTAAACCCAGGTCAGAGTGCATTTAGAATAAGAAACATTGAATCTGCTTCGGAAGTTTGTTTTCCGAAATTCATCAGCAAACACGTATTGAGCCTTTAATTCTTTGCATTAAATAAATAGCTGAATGTTCTTGCTGTATTCATAAAGTTACTCTGCTCTTGCATGTTGAGTTCGTAAACAAGGGAATTTTTGTAACGTTTGGATATACACACTTCAATAACGTCAAGCTAAGGTAATATTTTAAATTTTTGGTTTCTCTATAGACAACCTTGGTAAGACATTTTAATTTGTTGACTTAGATTGAAATGATCAAAATAATTAAGAAGTGAATACGTTTATAGACATTCACATGAAGTGCAGTATTCTTCGATAAAGTAAAAGCTGCCAAAATGATTGCATTAACTAAGTCATACTATAAACAAACAGTGGAAACGTCTTCAAGTTATAAAAAGATATATGACTTTTGAACAAATAAACGAAAGTTTAATAAATCTTGTAAGCCAATTTGCAAATAGCGAGTAGAAAGTATACTACAGTTTAGTGAATAATCAAATGTAATAATCTGATAAAATAAGCGCAAATTTTAACGATAGTAACACATTTTACACATTTAAATGCATTTGGTAAGAGTCGTTCACTATTTCCCCCCACAAAATGTCATTTGGAAGGTCAGTGTGGATTCACGACTACGGAGATAATGTACCAGATCAGTTAATGCCTTTTTAGTTACTAATAAATCTCTCGCGAGCGTTGCTGGTGAGAAAAATAGTAAGCAAAGGTATTCTCATAAAACTTACAACTGAATAGCAATGGTTAAAATTACACAGGAGGTTCGTAGAATTCACAGCAATGATGCATAAACCTCTGATAAAACATAATGTTATCATGTGAGTTCACTGCGACGACCGATATTCACCAACGTCACTTTATGTTTTGCATTGAATGAATTGCTGATGGATGTAGCTGAAATCATACTAGTCGTCTCTGATCTCGTTTGTTGTTTTGTTATATGAAGTACACAGTACCTTCTTATTGTACGTTATTCAATTTTCCTATGTATTTTTCCATAAAAGATTCGGGTAAGATATTTCATTACTACATTGACAGGCCTTTAACACATCAGGTGCAGACATCGTAGATGAAGTTCGTGATCCCGAAAGTTACGAACCAGTCAATGACGTATATCCAAGCTGTGGAAAAGTCTTCTTGATAAAGATGAACGAGTTTTGAATATGAAAACCAACATTTAAGATATTTATCTAAACAACTGACGAAAAATGGGTAAATGTTTCTATGAATAATGAAAAGTGCAAGACTAAAAGTTAGAGGCGATACTATACTCGCAGTTGGACAGCAGGCGATGAAATGCGACGTACTGGCTCCATCAGATCTAACCTAGTTCCTCTCGTATCATACATCACGATGAGGTTGATAATAAGAAATGAATCACACTCTAAAGTTATGTATCTGAATTGTTAAATGTCTTGATGCAAAATAGCGATAAAATAAACTTTACGTGGTGATTAAATGCAAAGTGGAATGAGATGGAATTCACGGATGTAAAAACACACTCTCTGATTGAAGTTATGGTTATTATGTGGGTTCACTGCAATAGCGGATATGCACCCACATTACTTGATGGTATGCATTGAATGAATAGCCGATTGATCTCATACTTCTAGCATATCGATGACATTTACACAACGACGTCGGATATGCGACTATGTCAATTAGTGATTTGTATTACATTAATAGCTAACTGAGTTGGCTGTAATGCTAACTGTTTACTCTGTCCTCGAACGTTGATCACTTTAACCAGATAAATGTTGTAACAAACACAAGTATATATATCACTAACTTTACTTTCGGTTAATGAGGTTCTTCTTCTGTTTTCGATATCATGAAGTCATCGGTGAGAAATTTCATTTGAATTTATTAGTAAAACTATATCAGTAACTATGTTGACATACATTTAAATACACCAGCAATAAAGTTAATGCCGCCAAAGAATATAAATTAAAAATTGTATATATATATATATATATATATATATACATATATATATATATATATATATATATATATATATGTAAATATATATAAATAAATATATATATATATATATATACATATATATATATGTATATATATATATGTAAATATATATAAATAAATAAATATATATATATATATATATATATATATATATATATATATAAATCATAGCATACTTATGTCACAGATCTATGACAGTATATTCCGTTATCGCATGTTGATTAGTATAACCAAAAAAAAAAAGCACCCTCCATTATGTTAGTTTAACTAAATATTTTCTTCTTCTGTCCTCTCTTTAGAAATAGAATGTAAGACATTTCTGTTTTATCAAATCTACTTAAACAATTTGGGACATAAAAAGTATACGAATAATTAAATATACAGTGATTATCATACTATGGTTGCTTACAATAGCATATAATCTGTTTTAATGTCGGAACAGTAATAACGTAATTAGCTACGGATCACTAGTGGCAAGCAAGAAGATGGAATGGTAATATCAAAATAAAAAGTGCAAATATTACATCCAGTAGTGACAAACTCTGCATCCCGTTATCCACAATATTCATAATTTGACTGTAACGGGATCGAAAATAAGTGAATAAAGGAGTATCCTTTAAACGCGGTAAGAATGGTGATTATGTGATAGGTGAGATTAGATAAGTTCAACTTCCAAACGATTATGTATAATTTCTGATGAAAGTTACGATTATCACACGAGTTCACGTCGACGGCGATAATGCATCGACGTCACTTAATGCTTTGAATAAGCTGATTGATGTGGCTGTAATCATTACAGTGTATTCTGAAATCGCATGATGGTTACTTAACAACATAATTTTGGTGATATGAAAAAGTATACTTCTTCGTCTTCTTCTTCTTTTTCTTCTAATTCCTCTGTAAAAGTATATGGTAAGACATTAATATCATTTTGAATACTTACATTGAATAACAGTGGTACGGACGTGTACAGTCGTTTAGTTGAAACTAAGAATACCATGCCAAAATGAGAGTAACAATCTAATCCAGCATTATCTGTATAAAAATTGTAAAATATTCTTGATGGGATGAAGTGATGGACTAACGTGAAATATATAAACCAAAAGTTAACAATCATTTCAGACAACTTGCAACCTAATGATTAGAATGTTTATCACAGCTCAATCAATAAATAAATATACAGTACAAGAATAAGTTTGAAAATGAAGAGCCTACCTAAGGCTGTGCGGTATAGTTGAAGACTGTCATGTTGACAAAAATAGTAACCACGTGACTTGACTTTAAAAATTTACGTTAACAACTTTCCTATGCTAACATACGGATGGCGGATATCCACTCACGTTACTTGATGTATTTAAAGGAATCAGCAGCTCTTTAAGTTAACTGTCCAAATAATATGCATAGTCAGATCTCTTATGCTGAGTACATGAGAACCGTAACATAATTAGGAAGTATACACTTCAGTAACATACAAAGTTCTTCTTTTGTTTCTCTATAACAGTTGACCGTAAGACATTCATTTTAGTTTAAATACGTATACACAATAGTGTTATAGATCTAAATGCATTCAAGATCCTGTCGCTCGAGTTAACGATGCAGCAATGACAGCGTGAAACAATGTCAGTCTAGAGAAAAACTTCTCCGTGAGATGAAAAGATGAACTATTTGAAATATATAATACCAAAACTTTCACAAAAAGTTCAGACAGCTTGTAAAATAATGAGTAAAATGTTTACTCACAGCTCAAGGAATGATTTGCTGAACAGTACAAGAGCAGCTTTGAAAGCGAATAGCATATTTGTAGCTGGGTGGTAGAGTTGTAGGCATTCAAAGTACTAGTGTCCTCAGATCTAGCAGCAACCTTATCATATATCACGCCATATCATAGTATGATCTACTTCACTGTCATGACTACAGTCGCGGTCGTCAAATGTAACTGACAGAAGATGTAATATCCAAGTCAAACTAAAAACATGATATATCTTGATCCAGAGTTGTGATAATTAGAACTTGTCACGACGGTATTGTTGATAAAAGTAGTAACCACATGATCTGTCTTTAGAAATAAAATACAGTAATCGTATTGAATATGTTAAGTGAGAGCAATTGTGATACATCTATCATATCGGTTCACTGCGATGGCGGATATTCTCTCACGTTACTTGATGTATTTAAATGAATGAACAGCTCTTTAAGTTTACTGTCCAATAAACCCATAGTCTGTTCTCTTATGTTGAGTACATTAGAACCGTTATAACATGAAGAAGTATACACTTCAGTAACATTAATTGACGTTAACAACTTTTCTTCTTCTTTTTTTCCTTTACCAGGTGACCGTAAGATATTTTATTTTAATTTAAATACGTGTACACAATAATGTTATAGACCAAAATGCAGACACAATCCTGTCGCTCGAGTTAGCGATGCAGCAATGACAGCGTGAAACTATGTCAGTCTAGAGAAAAACATGAACAACTTCTCCATGAGATGAAAAATGAACTATTTGAAATACATAAACCAAAACTTTCACAAAAAGTTCCGACAGCCTGTAAAATAATGATTAAAATGTTTACTCACAGATCAAGGAATAATTTGCTGAACATTACAAGAGCAACTTTGAAAGAGAATAGCATATTTGTAGCTGGCTGGTATAGTTGTAGGCATTCAGTGTACTAGCGTCATCAGATCTAGTAGCAACCTTATCATATATCACGCCATATCATAGTATGATCTATATACTTCACTGTCATGACTACAGTCACAGTCGTCAAATGTTACTGACTTCAGATGTGATTGAAAGGGAAAGAACGACACAGAAGATGCAATATCCAAGTCAAACTACAAAATTGATATATATTGATCCAGAGTTGTGATAATTAGAACTTGTCACAACGGTATTGTTGGTAAAAGTAGTAACCACATGGTCTGTCTTTAGATATAAAAAACAGTTAACGTATTGAATATGTTAAGTGAGAGCAATTGTCATACATCTATCATATCGGTTCACTGAGATGGCGGATATTCTCTCACGTTACTTGATGTATTTAAATGAATGAACAGCTGTTTAAGTTAACTGTCCAAGTAAACCCATAGTCTGATCTCTTATGTTGAGTACAAGAACCGTTATAACATAAAGAAGTATACACTTTAGTAACATTAAATTACGTTAACAACTTTTCTTCTTTTGTTTCTCTATAACAGCTGACCGTAAGACATTAATTTTTGTTTAAAAACGTATACACAATAGTGTTATAGACATAAATGCAATCAAGATCCTTACGCTCGATTTAACGATACAGCAATGAAAGCGTGAAACTATGTCAGTCTAGAGAAAAACATGAACAACTTCTCCATGAGATGAAAAAATGAACTATTTGAAATACATAAAACCAAAACTTTCACAAAAAGTTCAGACAGCTTTTAAAATAATGATTAAAATGTTTACTCACAGATCAAGGAATAATTTGCTGAACAGTACAAAAGCAACTTTTGAAAGAGAATAGCATATTTGTAGCTGGCTGGTATAGTTGTAGGCATTCAGTGTACTAGCGTCATCAGATCTAGTAGCAACCTTATCATATATCACGCCATATCATAGTATGATCTATATACTTCACTGTCATGACTACAGTCGCAGTCGTCAAATGTTACTGACTTCAGATGTGATTGAAAGGAAAAGAACGACAAAATAGATTAAATATCCAAGTCAAACTACAAAATTGATATATCTTGATCCAGAGTTGTAATAATTAGAACTTGTCACGACGGTATTGTTGATAAAAGTAGTAACCACATGATCTGTCTTTAGAAATAAAATACAGTAAACGTATTGAATATGTTAAGTGTGAGCAATTGTGATACCTCTATCATATCGGTTCACTGCGATGGCGGATATTCCCTCACGTTACTTGATGTATTTAAATGAATTAACAGCTCTTTAAGTTGACTTTCCAAATAATCCCATAGTCAGATCTCTTATGTTGAGTACAAGAGAACCGTTATAACATAAAGAAGAATATAAACTTCAGTAACATTAAATTACGTTAACAACTTTTCTTCTTCTGTTTTCTCTTTAACAGTTTACAGTAAGACATTTTAATACGTATACACAATAGTGTTATAGACCTAAATGCAGACACGATCCTGTCGCTCGAGTTAACGATACAGCAATGAAAGCGTGAAACTATGTCAGTCTAGAGAAAAAACATGAAAATCTTCTCCATGAGATGAAAAGATGAACTATTTGAAATATATAAAACAAAACTTTACAAAAAGTTCAGACAGCTTTTAAAATAATGATTAAAATGTTTACTCACAGATCAAGGAATAATTTGCTGAACAGTACAAGAGCAACTTTGAAAGAGAATAGCATATTTGTAGCTGGCTGGTATAGTTGTAGGCATTCAGTGTACTAGCGTCATCTGATCTAGTAGCAACCTTATCATATATCACGCCATATCATAGTATGATCTATATACTTCACTGTCATGACTACAGTCGCAGTCGTCAAATGTTACTGACTTCAGATGTGATTGAAAGGAAAAGAACGACAAAATAGATTAAATATCCAAGTCAAACTACAAAATTGATATATCTTGATCCAGAGTTGTAATAATTAGAACTTGTCACGACGGTATTGTTGATAAAAGTAGTAACCACATGATCTGTCTTTAGAAATAAAATACAGTAAACGTATTGAATATGTTAAGTGTGAGCAATTGTGATACATCTATCATATCGGTTCACTGCGATGGCGGATATTCCCTCACGTTACTTGATGTATTTAAATGAATTAACAGCTCTTTAAGTTGACTTTCCAAATAATCCCATAGTCAGATCTCTTATGTTGAGTACAAGAGAACCGTTATAACATAAAGAAGAATATAAACTTCAGTAACATTAAATTACGTTAACAACTTTTCTTCTTCTGTTTTCTCTTTAACAGTTTACAGTAAGACATTTTAATACGTATACACAATAGTGTTATAGACCTAAATGCAGACACGATGCTGTCGCTCGAGTTAACGATGCAGCAATGAAAGCGTGAAACTATGTCAGTCTAGAGAAAAAACATGAAAATCTTCTCCATGAGATGAAAAGATGAACTATTTGAAATATATAAAACAAAACTTTACAAAAAGTTCAGACAGCTTGTAAAATTGTGATTAAAATGTTTACTCACAGCTCAAGGAATGATTTGCTGAACAGTACAAGAGCAACTCTGAAAGAGGATAGCATATCTGAAGCTGGGTGGTAGACATAGGCGTAGGAGCCTCATTTGATTGGGGGGGGGGGGGTTGTAACGACTTGCCCGAAAAATATAACCAAAATTTTCGTGCGCTCCACGCGCGTTCCACATGTTAATGTGCATATCATAGACGCATTCTTCATTTATTACATCACATGCCAATAACATACAATCATTTTCCGTGTTATTACCCTTCCATATTGATTATAATTATTGGGGAAGTAGTTACAACAACAATAATAATAATAATAATATAAGTTTTACCAATGAAAAAGCACATTGCAAATTATTCTTCTTCAGTAGGTGCCAGTTGCGGAGCTAGGGGTATTGGTCACGGGGGAGAGAATGGTCTGTAGAGGTGCTTTCGACACTATTTAAGCGGAGCGCCACCACAGGTTGGCGCGGAGCGTACGGACATTTTTTAGTAAAGTTACTCCCTAGATCGCCGGAAATGACCCTTTCCAGGCCTTGCTAATTTGCAGATAAACGAAGAATAAATAGGTGTCATCGCCATTTTCAGAAAATTGCACCAACAAAATGTGACAAATGTCAATAGGTATTTGAGAGCGCAATAAAGAAGTCAATAATCGCGAATAAGTAAAACGTGGTAAAAAGCTGAAAAGGGCGCCAGCAGTCCATTTGAGTCCGTCAGGGGGGCATCCGCCCCCTCTGACTGTATGGACGCTCCGCCACTGGTAGGTGCCCGAAAAATTCTCAGCATGTTGCCCAAATTTGCACCAAAAAAAATGAAACACAGACTGCAAATTATTATTCTTTCAGTAGGTGCACGAAACACTTCTCAGCATATTGCCCAAATTTTCACCCAAAAAATTGAAAAACACATTGCAAATTATTATTCTTTCAGTAGGTGCTCAAAAAATTCTCAGCATATTGCCCGAATTTTCACCCAAAAATTGAAAAACACATTGCAAATTATTATTCTTTCAGTAGATGCCCGAAAAATTCTCAGCATGTTGCCGAATTTTCACCAAGAAAAAAATTAAAAACACGTTGCAAAATATTCTTCTTCCAGTAGGTGCCCGAAAATTTCTCAGCATATTGCCAGAATTTTCACCAAAAATTATGGTTGGGGGCTGCAGCCCCCCAGCTCCCCCCTCCTACGCCTATGGTGGTAGAGATGTAGGCATTCAGCGTACGAGCGTCCTCAGATCTAGTAGCAACCTTATCATATGTCTCGCCGTATCGTAGTATAATCTACTTCACTGTCAAGACTACAGTCAGAGTCGTCAAATGTAAATAATACAGTAAACATATTTAATATGTTAAGTGTGAGCAACTATGATACATCTATCATATCGGTTTACTGCGATGGCGGATATTCATTCACGTTACTTGATGAATTTAAATGAATGAACAGCTCTTTAAGATGATTGTCCAAATAAACCCATAGTCAGATCTCTTATGTTTAGTACACGAGAACCGTTTTAATTTGAAGAAGTACACATTTCAGTAACATTTAATTACGTGAACAACTTTTCTTCTACTGTTTTCCCTTGAACAGTTTACGGTAAGATATTTTGTTTTAAGTTAAATACGTTTACACAATAGTGTTATAGACCTAACTGCAGACACAATCCTGTCGCTCGAGTTAACGATGCAGCAATGACATAGTGAAACTATGTCAATCTAGAGAAAAAGATGAGAAACTTCTCCAGGAGATGAAAAGATGAACTATTTGAAATATATAAAACCAAAACTTTACAAACAGATCAGACAGCTTGTAATATATCGATTAAAATGTTTACTCAAAGATCAAGGAATAATTTGCTGAACAGTACAAGAGCAACTTTGAAAGATAATAGCATATTTGTAGCTGGCTGGTATAGTTCTAGGCATTCAGCGTATTAGCGTCATCATATCTACTAGCAACCTTATCATATATCACTCCATATCATAGTATGATCTACTCACTGTCATGACTACAGTCACAGTCGTCAAATGTAAATGACTTCATATGTGTTTAAAAGGAAAAGAACGACACAGAAGATGCAATATCCAAGTCAAACTACAAAATTGATATATTTTGATCCAGAGTTGTGATAATTAGAACTTGTCACGACGGTATTGTTGACAAAAGAAGTAACAACATGATTTGTCTTTAGAAATAAAATACAGTTAACGTATTGAATATGTTAAGTGAGAGCAATTGTCATACATCTATTACATCGGTTCACTGCGATGGCGGATATTCACTCACGTTACTTAATGTATGTAAATGAATGAACAGCTTTTTATGTTGACTGGCCAAATAAATGCAATGTCTGATCGGTTATTTTGAGTACAAGAGAACCGTTATAACATGAAGAATTACACTTTAGTAACATTAATTTACGTTAATATTTTTCTTCTGTTTTCTCTCCAACAGCTTTCGGTAAGACAAGACATTTCATTGTACTTTCAAGGCATATACAGTACCGTTATTACATTAGCTAAAGACAAGACACTTTTGCTCAACTTATTGCTGCAACAATGAAAGCTTCAAACTAATTCATTCTACATACAAAAAAAGCAGTGGAACATTGATGAGGTGGAAGAGGGACAAGCTATGACTGTATATACTCAAGTTTACCACATCTCTTTAGAAAATACAGTCGGGTCATAATTTAATCAATTTTGGATGTCGTTAGTGGCAAAGAGACGGAAAGGAAGGTAATGTCCAAATTCAAAGAGCAGTAGTGACAAACTCTATATCCCGTTATCTACAGTAGGAATAAAATGGACTTTTAACGAACGTCACGGGAGTCAAATGTAGTAAACAAATGATTTTTCTTTAATGCTTTAATTTCTATGGATGCTGATTTCATGGATGCTGAGTGATGTGGCTGTATAATAAAAGTATACAAAATTCCCATGTTCATTATTTTAATAAGAGCACTGTTGTAATATAAAGAAAAAACTTCTGTGGCATTTGTTAACTTTATCTTCTTCGTCTTTTGTTTTCTCCCTAACAGAAATTGGTAAGACATTTCATTTCAATCCGAACACCTTAAAGTATTTTGTGGTGGATGATTGCTTTTTGGCTAGTTGCTTAATATGTTCTTCATCTATAGGCGAAAACTTCATCCTCGTCAATTCTCATCTCCATATGTAATGTTTTCTTTTAATTTGTATGATTTGTTTTAAATGCATCCCTCAACAGCAAAATGAATATTTGTCATCATTACAGTATAGTTGAAAATGTCTTTGTTTTTCTTTACAATGTATCCACAGAGGAAAATACTATTCCTATAATAAAGATAAATTTTGATATACAGACTTCTAAGTACAGAGAGTCTTGACAGCTAAGCAAACATTCCAATTGTATCAGGTTTCTGATGAAATCAACAAGAAGATTATAAAAGCCTAGTAAAGTTTCGAAGAGAATTTGCCTAGATGATATCACAGACCTCCCTACTGTGATCCAACTTCCTGGAGTAGTCGAAGGTGTAGCCATGCAACATATTTACTCGGTTAAGCAAAGCAGAGTTGCCCTCATAGAAAATATATCACACAGTGATCACATGGTAATAACAAATAGATCCAATTGACAAGGGAATATAAGAACGTAGGTAACTGCAGATTTCTCGAGTTAGTAGCAAATAATGTAACAAACAAGGAAGTTCATGTCCAAATTAAACGTTCAGATAACAAAATACTCTATATCTTGTGATCCACAGTAGTGATAACTTGGATTTTGCATGACTAGAAATGTTGAAACAAGCGTAAACGACATCATCATCTTTAAATTGCAAGGGTCACGGATGATGAATAAATGAGATAGAAGAGTAGATGGTGTGACGGTTCCAATCGGTAATCCATATACCTACCGCATCTCTGCATGGATTAACTGCGATTTCATTGTTTGTAATAAAAGTATACTCTGATTTCGCATATTGAATTTTTTTAACAATAGATTTGTTACATAAATAAAGTACACTTCATTACGCTTTCATAACTTTTTCCCCTTCTTTTGTTTTCTACATGAAAGGATCGGGTAAGACATTTATTTTAATTTGAGGACTCGCAGCAAAACTATACTAGTAGTGAGATATTATTTTTAAGTAAACAGAAGAGCAATAGCGACGTATACTTACACCTCATGAAGTGAAGTCCCGGCCGATGAAGGCAATAGTACCGAAACTTCTAGAATATTTCACAGTGCAGACAAACAGTCGATAACTTTTCATTCGATGAATCATGAAAGTAATGACTCACAGTAAAATGCAAAAAACAACACTTATTAAACCAGGCGCCAGTTAAAGAAATATTCCAGTGGCTAATGTTAATTGTATGGAGAAGATATGTTTTTGGTGGTATTTTGTGAATGAATCTGGCAACAGAGGAGTGAATGATGTCATCTCGGCAATTCAGCTGGAAATATTTTTGCTTTCTTGAAGTCGTTAAACTCCCTTATACATAGTAGAAATGAATGTACACAAAACTTGCATTTTCATGCAACTCTGATAAGGAAAAAAACATGACAGCTAAGCAAACATGCCAATTGTATCAGGTTTCAAGGAAAAATCTACAAGAAGAGTATTATCGGAAAACAAAAATTTTGAAGAATATTTCACTTTTTGCCTTCATTGCAATCCTTTCCTGTGGAGAATCAATGACATAGGCAGTCAAAAATAGGTTACATTAAATAAACCAAAGTTTGGATTAGGGGAAATGAGATGGGGTTTCCAACGAATAGTATGGAACATTTCTCTTGTTCATGTAAATGTCACAGTGTTTGCCACCTGAATATCCCTTTAAAGAGAAGAGCTTTTCGTTATTTGTAAGGTAGTCGATATACTTATGTACTATGTTCTAATCTGGTAGGGTCCTTGTCCCAGCATATGCTAGTTAAGGGTCAATAAAAACACATGGATTCCCTTATATTCGGAACAGTAAGAAGTGAATTCACTGCAGATGTCTGTTGTGTCAAACAGAGAACACCAATGATATAGGCTACGTTGTTTGATCTAAAGTTGTGCCACTTAAGAAATATATACGGAGAGCCAAACGTTCCATAAATGTCGAAAAAGAAAGTGAAGTGTCCAAGTTAATATATATATGTCCAAATCGATATCAATATGTTACAATTCGATATCAACATGTTACAATTCCATATGAACATGTCGAAACATAATACAATACGTCATTGCGTCTATCAACATGTCAAATTCAACATCAGCATGTCGAAAACTTGTAACAGCATACCATTACTACATTGGTCATGTCAACATTGCTTGCTAGATACAATATTGACGTCGTGCTATAATTTTGGAACATCGGCGCGCGCCAACGTTTCGTTAATGCCCAAAACTGTATCAGTATGTCGAGATTTATATGAGAATGTCCAAAACTTGTGTCAGCATGTTGAGAGAAAGAAATAAAATATTCAAGCCAAGGGGATCACGTTGATGCCTTAGTGCAATTTTTAGACCCTTTGTTTCATCCTCTCTTCCTCATTATATAGTATTTGTTATAGTTAAGATTCATTTGGCTGTGACGGTAAAATAAAACATATTCTAGCACTTTGATTACTTTAACCGGCAGATGTACACTTATTTAGATTACTTTTAACAATACTTTAATGTTTTGTTCATCTCTTTCTCTTTCTGCTGTTTCTTCTCCTTTTTTACCTTTCGTCTCCATGTCCTCCTTTTCAATCGTCATCGTTTTTCTGTTGTTTCTAAAAGTCTTGGAAAATGGTGAGGCAATCTAGTTCAATTTTGAGATGATTAAGACAATTTTAAGTTTAATGAGCTATATCAGTAGCCCGATAATAATATAGTTGTTTATATAAAGTGACACCACTTCCGGGTGAAATATGTACAAGGGAGTGTTAGCTCAGTGGTTAACGCCGGTGCCTTTCAATCATAACGTCCCGAGTTCGAGTAACCCCAAGATTAACGTATGTCATCCAGTTATGCCGGCGTCAAACTGTCCCGAAGTTGACACCAGATGGACACACGATAAAGAAAATGTTCAAATTCGACTCTGATCGTAAAAACATCGGGCCATTCGTGATGGCATCTTAAGCCATCGCATGACCGCCGCTGGAGTTTTTCAGGCTCCGGCAGCAACTTCGTGAACGGTAGCAAAATCTTTGGCATGCCAAAACATTACCGGAAGACCATGCGAAGGTTCATTTTCGTGTTGAATTTTGTGTGTCCATTTTGCCCTTCGTAAGGCCATCGTGAGGGCATATTATCAAATCGTGTCATCTTCGTTTTAACTTCGTGTGATCATCGGTGCCATCTGGCATTTTCGCCTCACGAAGACAATACGAAGGAAACAAGAAGCTGCCCGATTGTCTTATGGAGGCAACACGACTACAGAGTTGTTGACAATTGACAATTCATAATCATGGACGTTAAAATATGAATCTAAGAGGCTGACTACGGTCAGCTTGAGGCTTTGATAAGCCAACAATGGCTTCTTCGCTAGTTCCTGCTTGCAGGAGGATCTAAAATACATACATACACACGTACATACACGCATACATACACGCATACATACATATACTACTAAAATTAACGTTAGATTCAATTCGCATACGGTAGTAGGGAAAACGAGATGTACAAGTCAGTTTTGTACGGCGATGAATTGTTTCCTTCAGCAATCACCTGAGTGAAATTAAAAAGTTATAGTAATGGAAATAGACATGCGTACTCATGATTGCAAAAGGGGTTTCTGGGAGTGTGAACGTTAGAAAGAGAAGCTATAAATGTTTATATGACTTTAAGAATGATAATGATATGAAAAAATAATGAGTAATATGCTCACTGAAGTTTAATGGATATTAAATACACAGGACTCATTTAACAATGCTCTGTTTGGAAATAATGACGTATTTGTAGATTGGCGACAGCCAATTAAGTTCAGCCTACACATCTTCGGATCCACTGCAGCAGGTAATAAAAATGGACCCACTTTACGTTCAGAGTCATAAGAACGTAATTTACTTCCGTGAGAGGTTATAAAAATCTGATCCCGAGCGTTTGAGTACATTTACTAAAAATATTTTTGTAACGTAGTCTATTACATTTGAGTAATGCAGTATAGTTTCAGTGACGGTTTTCCCCTTCTCCTCCTTTTTATCCTTACATTATTATAATATTATTTTCGCTACAGGAGTTGGTAAGACATATTATTTCAGTTGAGGGTTATAGCAAATGCTGCCTTTACAGACATGTGAAGTTAAGCGATTTTCAAATCTAAACTACGGTAGTGGTAAAATGTATTTATTGTGATCCAAAGATGTCTCGTGACTTATTGTTCAAATAAAAAAACGACGTCATCAAAATCACACAATTGTAGATGTTCATATAAATTTAAAGAATTATTGAATGTTAAAATGATTTAACATTTGTGAAAGAGGAACATAATGTTAACCCCTAAGTAATCAAACTTTCTTGAAATTCTAATATGGCGTTTACGAGATGGTCATGGAAGCTTATACATCTTGTACAAATTACACTAAAGCAAATATTTTTTCTTTAATTTTGTGACTTACAATTAACTGCTTGAGTATATGATTGTACTTTGAATTGACATTATAAAAGTTGTATTACTACTGTATTGAGAGTAGTACGAAGCTCTAGATAGGACATGGTTAAATAAATTATTACGTACGTACGTAGTAATACTACGTACGTACGTACGTACGTACGTTCGTGATGTTTGTTACGTATGTACGTGATAAATAATTCGTACGTACGTGATATGTATTACTTACGTACATGATATGTATGACGTACGTACGTGATAATTACTACGTACGTACGTAATATTTATAACGTACATACGTGATAATATTACGTACGTACGTACATACATGGTATTATTACGTACGTACGTGGAAATAAGTACGTACGTAATAGTTACTACGTACGTACGTAATACTCACTACTGATAATTATAACGAATGTAAGCCTCAGTACAAACGTACGTGTTTTTATTTCGTCTTCATTTCAAAGATGGAGAGAGATGAACTTGTTCGTTTGTATTTTAGGCAGATGCATACCTGTAGTGTTAGTCTAACCCTAACGTACCTTGTCTGTCTCCGGCATTTTTTAGTCCGCGGCTCAATCGTATAACTAAGCTTGACTTCTGTAGTTGGATGATTGATACATGCAAGGTACAGCGAACGAGAAGTATAATTATATTATAATATAGTAAAACGTATATATATGCGCGTATCTTGCATGTAGGCCAATATTGAATTATCACATACGTACGCAATATAATTATTTTTCCTATGTCCTCTCTAGAGCTTCGTAGAGTAGAACAGTTATCAGACCTAGGTATATACATGATAAGAAACATAAAGAAAAACTGTTTACGTAGCCTTGCGCATCTGTGGACACCTGCTTTTTCAAATTCTACTGTTAGTACAATTTGCACTAATATATTTCGAGAACGGCATTACGGGATTGAGAAGCTATTTTGTTCTTGTTTGATGCATATAAAACATGATGTTAAATCAAATGATATTCATGTGTATATATATGGTTTAAGGACTATTCATCAATATACATTATTTGTTATAAAGATTGTTTTGACTGTGATGATAAAGTAATACATACGATAAACAATACTTTAACAAAAAGATGTAGACTTGAGTAAAATTACTACAAGTCCATGCCCCCCTCCCCCCCCCCCACCCGTCTATCTTTTGTTCTTCCTTCTTCACCTCATCCAAGCTCTTCCTTTTCTACTTTTGCTTACAATACACTTAGACCTGTGTGAAGGTAAGAAAGTGTATTTTACTTTTTTAACACTTACGGTAAAACTATATTCAGTAGATACACGCAAAAGCTATTTCAGCCATTATGTTGATGCTCTATTCATATCCACATCTGGTACCGGTGTGTGCAGAACTCCGTGTAACAGATTTGGCGCCTTTGCGCTGGCTACAGCCAGCTTCTTATTAAAGAATTAAAGGAAAATTATTTAAAGAAGTCACATCAAACATTTGACTTAACTAACTGTTTACATTGTTAATCATAAGATGTTGGTTTTCAGTGTAGCTTTACTAGAATGTTGACCACGTAAACCATGTTAATCCTGGAACCATCGCTGTGTCCTTGTCCATCCCACTTCCTTCAATTCAGCATTAGTTTCAAACTGTTCAACAACGCAATGTTTGATTGGCATTGCAAAGCTTCTGATTTATATGACAGAGGGATGACTTTCCTGTTTAAATGCACATGTGGTACCTTCGAATGTGAAGGGGTGCACGCTGCAAGACGGATTAAAGTATAGTATCATTGTAGTGAACTCTCCATAAAACACACCATGATCATATCTCAGTCCTTATCAACCTCATTAATCCCTCCACATTTCTCCTTTATCAAACCATTGTAGGAAATGTATACAGTACTTACACATGTTTGAGTCTAACCCCAATGGCTGATGGTAAAATAACAATGACATTTGTATTGACACCAGACGTTAACTCCCTTGTCGAACCTTAAATGCAAGTAAGTCAGTAAGTAATAAGTATCAAACGGTTCAATGAAGTACACTTCTGTAAGGTTAGTTAACGTTATTTTCTCTTCTTTTTTTCTGTATTCTCCATCAACATAAAGAACCGAGTGAGTCATTTTATCTTAAGTTGAAGACGTACAGTTAAATTGAATAAGTAGCAATGTATATATAGAAATTTACATGAAGTGGTCAAGTAAATGCTGCAAAAAATGACAATTGTAAATTAAGTCAATGAACAAACAAACAGGGAAACACCCATGTGTCTACGAAAGCCCATAAGTGCCATTCGAAATATATTTTAATTCATTCGAATACATTTTTAATTTGTTTGTTGCGAATTAATAATTCATTATAACGAATTTAAATTGGTTTCGAGTGACATTAATAACCATTAATGATGACAAATGAACTTCTTTAACTGTAACGGGTAAAAAAATAGTAAACAAAGGAATGGTAATAAAACTAGAGACGGAATTGATGTCATGTGAGTAAACTACAACGTCGGATATGCACTCACGTTTCCCAAATGACACGTATTGAATGAATATACATACTCTGGTGTCGCAAATTGAGAGTGTAGTTGTATGAAGTACACTTCTGTAACGTCAGATATGTTATTTTATATTCTTCAACTGTTGGTTCTATAAAAAGCCTCGGGTAACACTGTGTTCACATGGGAGAGCGTGCCCTATATTAGATCAACGAACGCGTTATCAGCAACGGGTAAACAAGAGCGGCAACGCATCAGCAGAAACTCAGCTAAGCTTCTATTTGAGAAATTTGTTTTGATAGGCAATATTTCTGAGCAGCTTATCTATTATTTGTGCTAATTGAATAAGAAATACGCTAGATAACGGTGTCAGTTCTGTTCCTCCCATCTCATTTCTCCTTGCCTTTGCCCCTTCTTATCAGACATAGTTTGTTACAATATCTATAATATATGTAAAATATCATGCAAACATTTTTTTCATATGAGGCTGCATAAACTGTTGACCCTTTCATGAATTTTGACCTTCACAAATATCAATACATTTATCATCAAAGTAATACCTTCTCATGAAACGGGAGACTTGTCGATGTTACATATCCTTAGATATAGTGGTCACAATAATATCAAGTGGTTTGTCCAACTCAGAATGGGTTACATACATCTTTCCGTTCTTGAAATAAGGTAGGCACAATGTTTTCACTGATTTATCCCGTTCAATTCAGATGACTATTGAACACCGATAAAACCAAAAAAAAGTCCCTGTCTATAATGGGAAACCAACATGCCAAGTATAAGGGTTGCCAATCGGACACACTTTTAGAGATATGGGTGTTACAAGAAGGCAGTGCCCCGACACATACCAAAGATATGCACAGGGCCGTGTATATACGGCTCAGCAAATACGGTACATACTCACACATGCTATCATGAGTTCATCGGTTTGGATTGTCATTGATTCTATACTGTCACAAATTTATTACATACAATAGATCGTTGTACGTATTACTAGGGATAAGCTATGCCTTATTTCAAAAGCAAGAACCAACATTATGTACACTTCGTTGTTTTCATTCTTGTAATAATAGAACGAAAATTTAAAAATATTCCTCCGCTACTTCTGCTAAAATGTTATGGATTTCATGTTTGATGCATCTCATGAAAAACGTCGATTCAGTTACATGTCTTTTCTAAGCGTCCGTACCAACCTGTTTTTTCTACATTACTGTGCACTAAGTCTACGCTATATATAGATTAGTTAGATTAGTTAAATGGTGATAATAAAAACGGAATAAGGTTGTTTGCCGGTTTTAGACTATGCCCTTTGGTCCTACATGGTCAAGCAACTAAAGGTTTTTTGTTGTTGTGTTGAACAATAAAGGATCAGCATTTAAGTGTAGTTCTTAGACCAAACTAGACCGGGTTCTTCACGGATGCTTCATTAGTATCATATAAGTTTTAGAACACCATAGTTAATCACAGTTGAGAGCTTAGCTCCTTAATGTCTCTTAGTTCCAAATGTAATGTACAAGCAAGTACCGTAATTTTGTACTATATCTTAAGTCGTGCTTAGACACTCTTTTGTGACAAGGGAATTGTATAACATTTTAGATAACTCGGATAATATAGTACCAGTGTTTGATACAATTGTACTTTTTCGCTTTGTCCATAATCTTCAATAATTTGACCAATTAGAGAACTCACGGAGTAAAAAAGAATTTTTGATTGAAGCAAATTATCACAGTCTGAATCATTCTTTCTGGACATGTTAATGTTGAAAATATTAATAATTTCTCTCATAACTTAGTTCTGCGATTTCCCCAATTAAATTATATGTAGTATGAGCTTGGAGTCATTAGGTCGCGGAAGTGGTAAAGGCACATATGTTGTCCATCTTGGGGAGGGGCCTAACTGGAGAGATCCTTGGGTAGGAGGGATTAGATGCAAAAGGGTGCTATCATCTTTGATATTCTAACTACGTCATTCTTGGTTCAAGTTTTTTTTTATTGTTTAGTACAAACCGATTTCAAAAATTCGGACTGGGAAAGTTCCTCCTGCTCCCTCTGCTCCTGTTAGGCTACATAGTAAAGTACATCAGAGATTCCGAGAAGGATAATATATATCATCTCATTGTGAAGGAAAAGAGAGGCATCAATCGTTAATAGTACGAGATATCACGAGATGCACAATACAATGTTAAAGTGCCGTGTGCAATGTAACCTTGCGGTTTTTTTTATGACGAGCGCGTTATCCCATATGAACACAGTGTTTGATGGTTCATTTTAACTAGAATACCTACATTTAAATTTAAGCAATAAGTAAATATACAGACTATAGTACATGAAGTGATATCACACTTGATGGAGTTTAATTGATGCTTCAGAAAGGAAAACGTCAAACTAAGTCAATGTACAGAAAAATGGTGAAAAACTCTTCATGAAATAAAGAGATACCCGTCTTTTGAATATCAAACTTGCGAAGTAATGAGTAAAATGTTTCTAATTATTTAATGAATAATTAACAGTACAATACTAAATCGGGCGCATCTTTGCAAATAGTGTAGCAAATTTGGTGCTTAACGACAGATGCATGAGTCAGCACTCTCTCTTATAAGATTGAACAGGGTTCATAATCAGACTGCGTTTGGTAATAAAAGACGTATCCACTTTAATATCAATATAGAAAAAGAGTAAATAAATTGGAATGTCTCTTGTGTCAAGTGGACAGACGAAAATTAAACTTTAGTCCAAATCCAATGTTTTGTTGTGATACACTCCACTGATGTGTTTCAATCGCCTTTAAACACAAAATCAACTTCTCGCAACTGTAGCGAGTGAGAAAAATTGTAAACAAAAAAATTATCTTAAAACTTACAATTGAATAAGAATGGTGTAAATAGCAAAAAGATGGTCTATGAATTATGGGTTCCCAAGCAATGATGCATAAATCTCTGATAATTACTGATGTTATCACGTGAGTTCACTGCGACGACGGATATGCATCAACGTCACGCAATGCAATGTATTGAATGAATGGCTGTTGAATGAAGGGATAATTGATGTAGCTGTAATCGTAACAGTCTACTCTGATCTCGCATGTTGATTACGTTATAAAAGAAATTTGTTGTATGAAGTACACAGTAATGTTCTTATATTACGTTATCCTATTTTCCTATGTCTGTTCCTCATAAAAGAAAGTAAGATACTAAGATACAAATTGTAGCAGTAGCTACATATACGGATTCGTACATGAAGTGAAGACATCGTCCGTGGAGTTCGTGATCCCACCACAATAGTTATAGCCTACATTAATTTAATTTAATAAACATTCTAACGCTGAAAAACTTTTCATGAGATGAAAGATTTTTAATGTTAAACAAGAAAGAACTGCTCTTTAACGTTACAGCTGTAACAGAATGTTGGGCAAATCGGTAATGGTTGGCAGATGGGTAAGATTGGTGAGCAAATAGCTGACAACAGACAAAATCAGGTTCCAAACGATAATGTACACACATCTGATTGCAATGACGGATATAACATATCTGTGGGTTCACGACAACGGCGTATATCCACCGATGTCACTAACTGCTTTTAAAAATGGAGAGATGTTTGATGTGACTGTATTCAAAACAGCATACTGTGATCCCGCAGTAGTCCCGAGTATTCTAGAAAAAATGGTTGTAACATAACGAAATATACACTTCAGGAAAGTTCTTTTACGTTAATAAATGTTCTCCTACTTTATTTTGGGGACTGACTGTTAAAAAATTTGAGCAAAATTACAGTGGAAAACGCTTCAGTAAACTCGGTTATATCATTTCATCTTAGTTTTATAAGTCATTGTTTTGCTTTCTTTGACGTATTCCGTAGTGCTTACTCAAACCATTTATTACGGTAAGTTGATCGTATTCTGTATTCTTTATTCACAAAGCTCTTTGCGGGAGCTTCGATCACTGATATTTATTTTATAAAAGCCAAATTAGACTAGATTTAGCAGGATATTGTTAAAATAAAAGTCATAACGTCATAACGGCATTTGCCACATTTCCGTCACAATACATTCATTGACATTCATTGTAGAGCATGCAAACAGAAATCTGATCCCACCCCTCCTATACCAGAACTTGAAACAGTGTTTTAATGACTCGTTTGGGGAACAATTATACCAATTCTGATCTATTTTCTACTTCGTTAATATGTTTACTCTCCATCTGGCTGTTGTTGCGGAGGTTTGGTCAATAAAACCTCCAGCCCGTTGGAACGTCTACAAAACATTTTGCCTTCACATGGGCAGTTTTCATGCCTTATTTTTGCCAAAGTTACTTTGCTTAAAGATCTGTTTTATTGGTACGCTATAGCTAGGAAAGTTGTGTGAATACGTATTCGACCTGCAATGGTCGTAAATAGACCACAGGCTATAAAATTAGCATGCATAGCTTCTTAAAACAATTAGGCTCTTTGTGTAAACACTGTGTAAGTATGTTCAGGTCTACAGTGTAGTTCATCATACAGCGTTCACACAAAGACCCTCATTACAAGAAAAAATATGTGGCAGACGTTGCAGACTAATTGGTAAAAAGAGGTCATTTTACGACCAAGGCAAGTCGATTACGTAATCTCAAGAATCTTTTCAATGATAGCGTGCTGTAGTTGGGTTCTATACAACATAGGCTACCTTTAAGTTAAATAGGAATGATGGGATGAGGATTCGAACTGCAATGGGTGTTATTATTATCTTTGTTTTTATTATTATTGTTATTATTTTGGGAGATGGGCACAAGGAATGAATGTAAGTTGTATACGAGGACTCACAGACGGAGGTTAGCAGGGTAACATAGAAAGAATATACGAATTTGCAAGCGAATACAATACTGTGATTTTTGTTTGCTTATATTTGTTACTATCTATACTTAAAAAAAATTCTAATTAGTAGAATTACTGTTTTCAACATAGTGAAACATCTACTGACTTATTTTGTTTTGCCTTCCCCACTCATCCTGACCCTCCGACATCGCACTCTCTTTTAGTCTCAGTTGAGTGTAAATTTTCGTAATCAGTGCAACGTTTGTTTTATACCTTTCACTTTAGGCCGTTAGATGTGACTGACCATACAGCCTGCTTGACTCTGAATTACAACTACTAGTGCATACAGCATCGAATCGGAACTTTCATTTATCGAAATTATGATCATTTAGTTATATAGTACGGAAATAGTACATGGCCGAGTTATTGTGAATTGAATGGGATAAGCGGGTAGGGGCGGAGGAGGAGATAGTGATGGGTATAGGGTTAAATGTAAATATGAAACGGGTGTAATTGTTATGAAAGGTATACGAAGATTAAGATTAAGATTGAGATTGAGATTGGGAATAAGATTGAGATTGAGATTGAGATTGGGATTGAGATTGAGATTGAGATTGAGATTGAGATTGAGATTAAGATTGAGATTAAGATTGAGATTGAGATTGAGATTGAGATTGAGTGAGATTGAACTTGAGATTGGGAATAAGATTGAGATTAAGATTGAGATTGAGATGGGAATAAGATTGAGATTGAGATTGGGAATGAGATTGAGATTGAGATTGAGATTGAGATTGAGATTGAGTGAGATTGAACTTGAGATTTAGAATAAGATTGAGATTAAGATTGAGATTGAGATGGGAATAAGATTGAGATTGAGATTGGGAATGAGATTGAGATTGAGATTGAGATGGGAATAAGATTGAGATTGAGATTGGGAATGAGATTGAGATTGAGATTGAGATTGAGATTGAGTCAGATTGAACTTGAGATTTAGAATAAGATTGAGATTAAGATTGAGATTGAGATGGGAATAAGATTGAGATTGAGATTGGGAATGAGATTGAGATTGAGATTGAGATTGAGATGGGAATAAGATTGAGATTGAGATTGGGAATGAGATTGAGATTGAGATTGAGATTGAGATTGAGTCAGATTGAACTTGAGATTTAGAATAAGATTGAGATTAAGATTGAGATTGAGATGGGAATAAGATTGAGATTGAGATTGGGAATGAGATTGAGATTGAGATTGAGATTGAGATGGGAATAAGATTGAGATTGAGATTGGGAATGAGATTGAGATTGAGATTGAGATTGAGATTGAGATTGAACTTGAGATTTAGAATAAGATTGAGATTGAGATTGAGATTGAGATGGGAATAAGATTGAGATTGAGATTGGGAATGAGATTGAGATTGAGATTGAGATTGAGATTGAGATTGAGTCAGATTGAACTTGAGATTGGGAATAAGATTGAGATTGAGATTGGGAATGAGATTGAGATTGAGATTGAGATTGAGATTGAGATTGAGATTGAGTGAGATTGAACTTGAGATTGGGAATAAGATTGAGATTGAGATTGAGATTGAGATGGGAATAAGATTGAGATTGAGATTGGGATTGAGATTGAGATTGAGACTGAGATTGAGATTGAGATTGAGATTGGAATTGAGATTGAGATTGAGATTGAGATTAAGATTGAGATTGAGATTGAAAATGATTATGGTTCATGGTAAATGGTTACTGATTACTAATTACTGATTACTGGTTACGGGATAATGATTAATGATTAATGATGAATGATGAATGATGAATGATTAATAATCAATGTTTATAATGTTTAGTGATGAATGGTTAATGATTACTGATTACTGAATAATGATTACTAATTACTGATTAATGAATAATGAATAATGATTAATGATCAATGTTTATGATTAATGATTAATGGTTAATGATTAATTATTAATGATTCAAGATTAATGATTAATGATTAATGAATGATGATACATGGTTAATGATTAATGAATGATGATTAATGGTTAATGATTAGTGATTAATGATTAATGATTAATGTTTAATGTTTAATGTTTAATGTTTAATGTTTAATGTTTAATGTTTAATGTTTAATGTTTAATGTTTAATGTTTAATGATTAATGATTAGTGATGAATGATTAATGATTCAAGATTAATGATTAATGAATGGTGATACATGGTTAATGATTAATGAATGATGATTAATGGTTAATGATTAATGATTAGTGATTAATGATTAATGATTAAAGATTAATGTTTAATGTTTAATGTTTAATGTTTAATGATTAATGATTAGTGATGAATGATTAATGATTAATGGTTATTGGTTAATGATTAATGATCTTAGAATATTTACCGTAGTTATTTGTGTTTTTTCTTTAGTCTAATAAACTAGGCATCATGAATAACAATTAATGTCTTCTTTTGTTTTAATGAACGTTTCTTTTGGATACAAGAAATTGCACAAACTTGGTATTCCAAACGTCTGGCACAGGCTGAGTAAGTCACATTATAAACTTGGGGTAGGGGGTAAAGAGTTTTACCATAGAGGAGGGGAGCATCCGTCGGCGTAATAGTTTGCACCAGACAATGTGAAATGTGCCTATAGCATATAGCATAAGTGGATATATTCTTTCAAAATGTGGACTTCAAGCATCGCGAAACTGAAGAGCCGAAGAGCTATTAATGATACGCAAGATTGTTAAATATTAATGATACACGCTCTTGCTTAAGTCGTAAGAAGGATTCGTGTTCCGTCGTTCTGTGACATGGTACATGGGTAAGTACAAATTAAGTTACTTTACTGTTAGAGTGTACATCAACTTATTTATTTTATGTTAGCTTGTAAAATATCAGTCTCTTTTCCTTTGTCTCTTTTCATAATTCTGTATTTATAGATTTTTTGTAGCTTATTATAGTGAAAAGTCAACAAACCGGAAGAAATTAACTTACGCTTTAGGGTAGGAGGCTATGGTAATTGTGAATGATCTGCAGAACAGGGTAGATATTAATGATGTAGTCTGGGTAAATATTAAAGATACTCATACAGAGGTAACAATGAAAGACACATTATTGTAATTATTGATGATACATAGGCTAGAGTAAACATTATCGCTTCAGTATGGGGTATATATTGATGAAAAACGGACTAGGGAAAACATTAATCATATAGTCCAAGTTAAAAAGTTATGCAACTTTTACCGTATTGGAGAAAAAAAATGAGAGATATGCAGGATGGGCAAAATTTAGGATAAAAACACTTAGGTGAACATTTATGTTACGCAGCCTTGAGTGAATATTAATAATGCACAAGTTGGATCAATATCACTTATAAAAAGCTACAAGTTTATATAACAATGATAAAACAAATACAAATAATTAATGTAGACGATGCACCTCAATGGAAACTATTTCAAAATTTAATTTTTATATTTTATTGAAATAAGCAATTAAGATTATAACTACTTGAATTGTCATTAGTTGAGATCTCTAAGCTTTTTAGAGGATTGACGATATCTGAAATAATTATTCAAAATATCTGAACTAAACGTCCACATATCTTTAAATTAATTCTAGATATCTGAAACTGAATTATCAGCTTGCACATAATTTATAGGCATGCAACCCTTATGTTTTAGAGCAAAAGCTAGTACCCAGTATGGTCTAACGATAGATTATGGTAAAGGTAAAAAATTACTTTACCAAAGGGTTTTTCCATAAATATTTGTCATATATGCCAAGATACAATTTAAAATCCTAAAGAAAAGTGCATGATACAATTCAGAATAACAACTTCAGCACCATGGTGTTTTCAAATGGAGCTATTCTATAGAAAATGGGATACTAATAGGTGAACGATATCTAAATTGGGTGTGGGTCATTGTTCAGTCATAACAATCCGCTCGAAAACGTTGACCATTGTCAGAAATAGAACTAAAATTAGCAAGCAGATAGAAGAGTTAAAATCTAAACAGTTAAGATAAGTACCATGACAGGCCAAGATCTCAGCTATCATGCATGTGGTTGGTAGGATATGCCAGTTTAAAACTTCTGTCAATATATATTTATATACATATATATATATATATATATATATAAATAAATACATATATATATATATATATATATATATATAGTAGCAAAAAGAAGTTTGGGTGATCTAAAGTGTTCCACATAGTAATTCAAACATAATAGTTGAGTAAATGTGTATAGAATGTAGTGCATCAGTGATTAATGACGTAAACAAGTAGTAGTAGTAGTGGTGAGTTGAGTTTCGTCTATCCGACATGCTCAGTGATTAACCTCTGCCACGTATCACGATCTTGCGCAAGATTTATTGCTTCCTCGAAATTGTTAATGTTAACGTCCTTAAATTGCGACATTATTTTTCCAAGCAAGGTAGTCACGGGCCTTCCTACTGGTTTAGCAGTATGTCTCATTGCTTCTCTTAAAGCAACCTATGCTGGAGCGTCCTCCTAGAGTCTTGCTACATGACCGAAAAATCTCAATCTTCTATGTGCGACTATGGATGACCAAGGTGTTTGGTTGGTTGCATTGTAGAGCTCATCGTCTGATAACCAAATGTTATTGGTCCATCTAATGTTGAGAATATTACGAAATAGTCTCCTTTGAAAAGTGTCAATTTTTGCGATCAAGATCCTTCGTTGTGCCCCACAGTTCGCAATTGTACAAAAAAAAAACTCTTTAACAAGCCTCGAAAATCCTAAGCTTAACGTTTCGGCTTATGTTTTTGCTTTTGAAAATACTTGACAGTGTGTTAAAAGCACCTTTGGTTATACCAATTCTTCGGTTAATATCTTCTTCGGTCCCCAGCAAGCTTCCAATAAATTTCCTTTTCTTGTGATTGAAAATTTTCACAGTTTTTGCGCAATTGATTTTCAGGTTCCTTCCTGCCAGTTTCTCAGATAATTTGTTCGTTGTTACGCATTCCAATACGGAGAAATGAATCCAAAATAGACAAGAAATACTCCACTCCCGCGGTAGGCTATAGTATAGGCTACTACAATATGACCGATAGGTCAAAAAAGTTTAAATTCAAAAACTGCACTCGACTAAATCAACGGAAATAATGAATCCAAACTGTTTTAAACACTAAAACAATAAACCTAGATACTAGAGTAAGCGCGACTTGATATGTTCACTAAAATGAGCAAAAACAAGCAAATTTCCGAAGAAAGATGATGCTGACAACACGCTACTCATGTCTTCCGAGTTATCTAAAGTGTTCCACATAGTAATTCAAACATAATAGATGAGTTAATGTGTATAGAATGTAGTGCATCAGTGATTAATGACGTAAACAAGTCAAAGGTTAAATATAAGCAGTTCGGCCATTTCGCATATACCGAAAACATTATCCACGTCACATTGAAACACACATACATCAGGCATATTAATTTGTCAAGTAGAAAACCACACAATTTTACATAAAAGCAAAGAAGAATACTAGTATGCAACAAGTGTTTGTAAAGACAGATAAGGAACGGTGAATCTGTATGTATTTGTGAGTGTGTACATGTAAGGGGAGGGGGGGGGGTCTCTGTGTGTGTCCATGTCTAAACCTGACAAGTGGCGATATGGGACAAAAGAAATTCCTGTCACCAGTTACCAACCAATAGCGAACAATAGTCATGGTTTGTATAGATAGAGAGTTGTAGAAGAAAGGTAAATGACATCGCTTGTATAGCTAATCCAATAGAAAACAAGTTTTGTTGTGTATGTGTATGTGGGGGGAGGGGCGTCGTTTGTATATGTGTGGCAAGTATGGAAGCAGGTGGTGGTGGCAGGTTGAGGTGGTCACATCATTCAAATTTAATGGGGACATAGGTGATGATCTTTCATGGGCAAAACATCGATAGGAGGGCACACTTGACACAGTGTTTTAATTTTAGTCTATACTACGATGATTTTAATCCGCCAAGTAAATGATTTTCCGAAAGGTAGGGAGAAGAGATATTCGGGTGCCATTTCATTGAATTCACTAGAAATAATAATAAATAAAAATAAATATGACGTTTGGCAATATAATAATAATAAAATAGTACTTATATAGCGCGTTCATCAGCAACTCTGCTCGACGCGCTTTACAGGAATTGAAACAATTAATACACAGTAAACATTTCAAATACAGGAAACATTCAAAAGCAAATAATACAATTATATTATCTAAAAGGTATATACCATAAAAGTTATTAAAGGATAGAAAATACATTAAAGCTTTAGTATTACAAAAAATACTTGACAGGAATTGAAACAATTAATACACAGTAAACATTTAAAATACAGGAAACATTCAAATGCAAATAGTACAAAAATATCGCCTAAAAGGTATATACCATACAACTTTAAAGGATAGAAAAATACATTAAAGCTTTAGTGATACAAAAAATACTTTACAAGAATTGAAACAATACACAGTAAACATTTAAAATACAGGAAACATTCAAATGCAAATAGTACAAAAATATCGCCTAAAAGGTATGTACCATAAAACTTATAAAAGGATAGAAAAATACATTAAAGCTTTAGTGATACAAAAAATACTGTACAGTTTAAAAATCAAAGGCAATTCTGAAATAATATGTTTTCAGCGATGTTTTAAAACTGGCAATGCTTGCGCAGGTACGTATTGAATTTGGCAAGGCATTCCATGGCTTGGGCGCACACACTGAAAATACCTTGTCCCCAGTTTTTGTCTTTGTTTTCATTTCTTGAAGCAGCCCCTGCGATGATGAGCGTAATGATCGGCTGGGAACATAATGTGCCAGGAGATCGCCGAATTAGTCGGGCGAGGCCATGTAGAGCTTTATCAGTCAGAAGATTGTCAGAAGATTGATTTTGTACTTCACTCGGTACTCTACTGGAAGCCAATGTAAAGACCTGAGAATCGGCGTTATATGGTCTCTCCTCTTCACTCTGCAAACTACTAACAATGTTAACAATGTTAATATATGTTAAAGTGTTTGTAGTAAATGTGGTGGGAAATTTGAGAGCATTTGAAACCACCCTGCATGTATGACATATATACATATATATATATATATATATATATATATATATATATATATATATATATATATATATATATATGACAATTTTACAAAGAATAACCACTCTTTATAGGCGAGCCAAGTGATTTTACTGCTGTGAATGCGTGTAAATGTGGTCGAGTGGTACGGCGTTCGATTCCTACCTTCGCCTGATGAGTCCCAAAAGGACGAAACCGGTCGTGAAGTGGAAATTTTCTGGTGTGCATTCTTTATTTATTTACTATAATATATATATATATATATATATATATATATATATATATATACATCAATAGAAATAAATAGAAAAGCAACTAAACGTTATGTTACATAATATGAAATTATATAATACATGCAATATTTACAGCTTTGGAATAAACAAAGAGCAGATTTTGACATATGCTACATTTGATAGGCACCGTAAACACACAACTAGAACGTTATGGTACCATAGCAATGTGGGCCTAGCGGAAATGGAAATATATATATATATATAAAAAAGAGCGAATCTATTAACCTTACATTATTATTTAACTTAACCAAGGTAGACGTATTGAAGTTGTGATCAAATATCCATTTTCCTTTTTTTTTATTTAATTTTTTATTATATTTGCTGGTATATTGCTTCACGCAAAGCTCGACCTATCTAAGATTCGGTTTTTTATTCCTCTTCGAAGATCTCCTTGGAAAATAAGTTCAGAGCTGACATAAAATGTTATGTTTTTTATATATTTTATTATAATTATATCTTTTCAAGGAAGCAAATATTGCTTTATTGGAACCGTATTCAGATTTCAGGAAGTGGCTGACAATATTCGAGCTAAACTACACACGGCGTCAACTGTTGTTCATTTCCTTCTTGAGATACAGCATACATGTAGGGCTGGCACATAGTTTCATAGGATTTGTTTCTATATCGTTTTTGACGAGCTAGTCTATAGAACTAAGTCAGTATTTCAGCAAGCATACGACTGTGTTTAAGACAAGATGGTGCGAGTCCTTCTAATATAGTATGATAGATTGTGGGTTCAATATTATTTGGCCATGTTGCCTTTTCAACTCACGTAGGACAGTGCTCCCCTACTTAGGCCGTAAAGTATATGCACTTACCAATCCACCCTTCCCCCTCCTTCCTCTTCCAGATTCCATCCGATTCTGGTCTTTGCTGGGGTTGCAGCTACGGGTGTGTGTGGTTGTGTGTATGTATGTATGTATGTATGTATGTATGTATGTATGTATGTATGTATGTATGTATGTATGTATGTATGTATGTATGTATGTATGTATGTATGTATGTATGTATGTATGTATGCGTGTATGTGTGTATGTATGTATGTATGTATGTATGTATGTATGTATGTATGTATGTATGTATGTATGTATGTATGTATGTATGTATGTATGTATGTATGTATGTATGTATGTATGTTCTTACTAGCCATACATATGTTGGACAAGTGGGACAATACACACCTGCATTTGTGGGTCAGTTTTCTGTGTAACGTGCACTTGTTGGTCGTCCTACAAGTGATTATGCATTCAAAAACTCCAAAACGCTTAATTTGATTATTATAGTTCATATACAGCAAAACATAATTTGTCCAAAAAGTGAATCTATTCTTGGTTCATTTGTGTATAAACGTGAATATAGCAAAATTTCAACATCGCCCTCTATTATGAACTGTCCCACAACAGTGTTGTCTGATATTAACTGAATCTTCTGCCTAAGTTACAAACATGTCTAACAAATGGTGGTGTGTTAGAGAACATTAGTCATAGCATGGCCCTATACGGTACTGGTTCAAGGTAAGTTGGAAGGAGTCTCCTATGTTTATTTGCATGAACACCTTTTATGAAGTTAAATTATCCTTCTCATCTTTTAAAATACACTTTCAAAATTACTACAAAGAATGCTATTCACATAATTCACTGAAGCTTGAAAATTTATATCAACAGTAAGTTTCTCATGTGAGACATTGACACAGGTTTATATTTTTGAAAGTGAGTAGAGGAGGCCAAACAGGGTCATATAGCAGTCCAACTCATCTTCTAACCAACTATCACGACTAAGCGTAATCGCAATAAAAATAGTCCATGTATATGTACCCAGTTCAAACACTTCACTAAAGATCTGACTTCATAGCCAACAGCATCTGCTACCCGCAGGCAAATATGTCGTTTGAAAATGTGCCACCTCCAAGTGTAATAGCAGTTACAAGCGAAAAATAATAATTCGTTATTTTGCAAATCTAAACAATAAATTAGGCATGGACAACAATACAAGGGGAGAGGGAGGGGCCTGTCCCCTCACATAACACTAAATGTCCCCCCCCCCCACTTTTGGTTCGAAGAACCATCAAATTGTCCTTACATTTATAACAATCGAGCCAAGGCCCACCCGGGACGTGTTTCATATTAATCGCCTAAATGTGATGTACATTCACATTGTAAGTAATACGTAATAAAAGTACTTCCATTTGTCAAGTCTCAGTTTTTGTGGTATCTTTAGTGCGCATGTAATACCACTTGAACATAGTGAATTAAATACTTAATTCTTATGCCAACAATTTTTTATCTTTAACATGACTAGGACATTGTACATGTGCGCATGGAAACAAGTGCAAACTTCAAGCAAAAGAAGTGGCATCGAAAGACGACCAATCCTGATCCTGGTATTGTAACTATTCATGCATGAAACTTGAGCCGATAAGGGCAAAGTATAGACGCTCATGAACCCAGACCTGCCCTTACATCTCAGAAAAAGCAGGCGAAAATAGTGTCATCAGTTCTAACGGTTGGTCGATATGATGATGCAGAAGGCTTTTGTGTGAGGAGGACACAAACCAAACACAGACTGACCTGAACTGCCACACCCCGTACCCTACGGGGCCCAACCGTTCAGCCCACCCCCAACCACCCACCCACCCTTATAAGTAGGCAACCACAGGTACCATCAGAATGGCCTAATGACAGTGCTTTCATATCTGGTTATTTACGTAACAATAGGTACAAGTGCGTTATTGACATGTTTTGTTTAAGTGGACATTTCTCAAATCATGAGATCTCAAAATAAAGAAATTGTACATGTTACTCAAGTGCCTGGAAAGTGGCAATCTAGGAGGCTTTTTTCGCAAAGTGTTTCTTGGTACAAATATCCTCAAAATGCAGTGGCGTAGGAAGGTAATTTTGAGTGGGGGGGCTGAAGACTGATGGCCGGCCTGGGGGAGGGGTCTAAGGGGAGGGGGTGTCCCCCTCCCCTTTGGAATTTTTTGCATTTCCAGGTGGCCTCAGATGCAATTTGGTGCAATATAGCACACTTCAACACCAACTCCATTTTGTAAACTTAATTTTTTATTTTCACCTGGCCTTAGATGCAATTTGGTGCTCCAAATGAGATTTTTTTTCTCATTTGGAAATGAGAAAGGGGTTTTCTGACTTGCGGAGCGGGGGGGCGGAATGATACTTCCGCCCCTCCACATTTTTCACTGGGGGGCTGGCGCCCCCCAGCCCCCCGGTTCCTACGCCCTTGTCAAAATGTATTAACTGACACACAATGTATTCATCTTTATAATGAAAACTTTTGCATCAACCATAAATGGAATACGAGACAGCCACCATGATATCACACGCTAGGCAAGGACATGTAATATTACAAGAATATTTTTCAACCAATGTGCGGCTGCATAAAAAAAAAAAAAAACATAACGGGTGTGAAGACTCTCGCAAAAATGACGTCTAAATGCCGGTACTTTGACCTATATAGTTTCAAATGAGGTGTAACAGAAGTGTTAAACACCACCATTGATCCCCGAAAATACACACAGCTTGCTGCCGTCGGTAATTAGACACTAGTGTACAGTCAGTACATACAGCTGCCGTTAATACCCACAGCACAGTGTACAAACCATACAGCGATGGACATCTCAGGTCCAGCTAAAGATAACAATTAAGGTATCACGTTTCATTACTGTCTGCATTTTGTAGCAACATGAACAAAACGTTACTTGCAAGCAACAGAGAGTTAACTTTTTCAGATTGGCTGCACGCGGTTTGTGGCGAGTCTTCAATGCCTTTAAAGGCTACGGTGAAAGAAATTCACCCACTAAAAGATGTTTATGTGTATGAACAAAACTGCACAATATATTTGTAGCAGTTTTGGGGAATGCGTAAATCAAACAGTTAAATTGCCTTGTTTGTGAAGGGGTAGAGCTGATTGCACCCTATGTTTACTTGGGGTAGAATTCCTCAATTAAGTTAGGAATAACAACACTGATGACATTCAAAAACAATGAAAAAGAAAATAGTATCAAGATTCCAAAATTTATTTAACATTCCTGTAAATAACAATATCATAACGTTTTAACGGTATACACAGGAAGTAACTAAATTGCATAATAAACTACCACTGACTTGGGAGTAACATGTTGAAAATATATATGTAACAAATGACTTCAATAATAATAACAAGCTTTTGTAAAGTGAACAGGAATTAAATTTCACAACTCCTGATGAAAATGACCCAATTAATTTATCAAATTTAAAGCACTAGATTCCTGAATAGTCTGCATATGTTCCCTCTCTCATGTTTGAATGATTTGGTAAAACCGTACAGTGCCATACTAAGAATACGTACAGCTTCTTCAGTCAGGGAAATAGAAATTGATAAACTGTATCTACAATGCTTTCAAACTTTCAATACAATGTACAATTAAATTGAATTAATTACAATAGAATTGTAATACAATATAAATTCAGAATTCAAATATTCAATTTATTCATGACAAAGTTTATATAGAAATCACATTTAAAAGAGCCTGTAAAGGAATGATGAGTTAAGATTTCACAAAGGATTTACTACAAACGTCAGTGAAAAATGAAGAAAATTGCACCAATATGATAATGTAGTGTATGTTACTTTTATGCTGCAAAAGAATGTTACCATATGCAATCATCAATGTATTACATTAGAGTTAGCATATTTTAAAATCCGCTTAAGGTGGATACAGAATCCCTAATAATGATGAAATATTTGAATCAAAATAACCAATCAAGTGTCAATTAAATGCTAAGTAGAAAAGTGACAATTGCTTTTTAGCAATTATATGAATAAACAACAATTTTCATTTAAAATGCATTATTGTAACACATGTAAACAAACAAAATGAAGGTATGTTATTATTCTAATGTTGAATTACTATTGTCGAAGAACAACAAGATTCTTGAAAATTTTGAAATGTCAGTAGTCTGCAAATGTTCCCTCTTTCATGTTTGAATTATTCGGTAAAACCTTACAGTGCCATACTAAGAATACGTACAGCTTCTCCAGTCAGGGAAATAAAAATTGATAAACTGTATCTACAATGCTTTCAAACTTTCAATACAATGTACAATTAAACTGAATTAATTACACTTAAGGCATCAATTTGCTGTACAATAGAATTGTTATACAATATAAATTCAGAATTCAAATATTCAATTTATTCATGAAAAAGTTTATATAGAAATCACAATTCAAAAGAGCCTGTAAAGGTATGATGAGTTAAAAATTTTACAAAGGATTTACTACCAACTTCAGTGAAAAATGAAGAGAAATGCACCAATATCATAGTGTAGTGTATGTTACTTTTATGCTGCTAAAGAATGTTACCATATGCAAGCATCAATGTATTACATTAGAGATAGCATATTGTAAAATCCGCTTTAAGGGGGATATAAAATTCATAATAATCATAAAATAGTTTGCTTAATTAAAATAACCAATCAAGTGTCAATTAGACGCTATGCAGAAAAATTAACAACAAATTTAGCAGTTATATGAACAAACAACAATTTTGTTTTAAAATTCATTATAGCAACACATGTAAACAGGTATGTTATTATTCTAATGTTGAATTAGTACTGTCCAAGAACATGACTCTTGTGACTTACAAACGTTGGTGAAAAAAAACCCAATATGATAGTGTATGGATGTTACTTTTATGGTTTTCCTCAGCGATATGAAAACGAATCATGATATTTAAGATCATGTGTCATGTCTGTGGTGAGTCTGTCAAAATCTGAACAATTTAGTAATTTGTGCCAGAGGTACAGCTGGCTGTACCATGTTAAGGATACATGCAAGTTGAGGGGGCGAGCTCCTTCATTTGTTTTCTCATTTGGCATTCCAAATCAAATGCACTTTTTTACTGAAAAGATACTAAAAATGAATATTTGCAATCATTCCAAAATCCCACCCCCCCTCACTTTAAGAAAATACTATAATTACACTAATGGTTACAATTTGCTGTATGATGAAAGTGGTATACTAATACTATATTCATTCAGAAATATCCAATTGTAATCATATGAAAATTTGACATACAAATCACATGTTTGTATGTGCCTGTAAAGGAATAAAGTTCAAATTTCACAAAGGACTTACAAATGTCAGTGATAAGCAACTGTACAAATATGATAGTGTATGGAGACAACTTTTTAGCTTTATCGTAATAAGCTTTAAAAAGAAAGAAAATTTAATGAAAGATCTGCATTGGAAATCTCTTGAAGCTCGCTACAATAAGCACTTCTACTAAGTGTACCCATGGCCTACAATGCATACAGTGAGGAATCTTGCTTAAAGTATGTGAGGGTCTTTAAAATTTGGGGATAATTTTTAGAAACCACACATGTTTACACTACTGTTGCTGAGGAAGAGTAGAACAAGCTGTCTTTAATACTTCATTTGTTCCCTCTTATTCTTTTGTATGATGTTCCATACTTTGGACTTTATTTGTACTATGGACCTGCGCTTAAGACAGGAATTCTTTAGCTTTGCTTGAAGGCAATCTTTTGACACAGGTGGGTGCATGGCATTGATAGCCTTTCTAAGGCATGGATCATTAATAACAGCTGTCTCTTCCTCTTTTGTCCACATTGTTTTAGATATTTTCACCCTCTTAGTTGGAAGTGCCTTTGTTGGCTCTTTTGATTCAGAGTTGTCACTCTCATTTCCGTCTGACATTTCTATGTCTGACAGAAGTTGGCTTTCCTCAATCTCAACTTCTTCAAGGGACCTCCCTTTAAATTCATGAAGTTTTCCCTTCTCAGCAGTTAGTAAAAGCTTGCTCACTTTTGCAAGAAATATGACGTCTTGGGGCAGCCGGTAGTACTGCTTGTGGACGGTTACATCATGCCCTAAATGGTTGGCCAATTGTTCTAATTCAGTGTTGGATAGATTAAGGATTTGTGAAAGAGTTGCTAAATGCTTGCGCAGATTGGTGGCAGTCAGTCTGTCAGGATTTTTGGCCCCACACAAATGCGCGTATTTGTGCAAACAATCATAACCTCGAAGCGGCTGAACAGAGTTTCCTGATGGGCAAGCAAATATGTATGGGTTTTGTGGATCGACGCCAGCAATTTGACGAGTTTTGTTGAGTACTTTAACCGAATCTGCCATGTCAGGGGTTAACAAGATTGGCACCCCTCTGTCACGTTTTCCACGTGTCATTATTAGAGTAAGCCTCTTTGCTGCCAGCTTTTGTGCTATTGGAAGAGATTCAAATATTTCATCTTGGAACTCTCTCTTTTTCTTTGTTTGCTCTAAATAATCTGACATTCTCAAATATTGTGTTTCGCCAGGTCTACGGCGATTGAACATTATTAGCTGAGCAAGGGTTAAAGAAGCCAACTCCCGCCAAGTGGATGTTGATACTTCATTACCTTGTAACTTCTCTTTTGTAGTACAAACTTGGTTTGTCAGTAGCTGATTGAGCTTCACAGTGTCGGCTGTTAAGGGAACTTTCTTTGGTTTTTGCCACTTTTGCTTGCATTGTTGCTTATAAACTTTTGTGGCAATTCTTTGTTTCCATTGCAGATTCTTTAGTTTCAAGAACTGCTCTGCTTTGCACTCCTGCAAGGTATCTGATGATTTAATGGATTCTGCAATTACAATTTCAGCCAAAGTAGTTAGGCTTTGTCCCAGCTTTTTAGCAAGTGTGGGTGCTTCAAAGTTTTGGTTTGAAGTGTCAAATCCAGAGCAAATGTTAACACCAAGGATCACGTCATCGAAATGTGCTGGGTCTACTAAGTCTTTAGCAGACTTAATAGATGCATTTATTTGCTGTGTTTCAAGAAGGAGCCTTGCAATGCGCCTCATTCTTTCTGAAACAATGTTGTGATTAATTGTGCTGCTATCATCACAGTGATGCTCTCCTAATTTGCAGATCCAGGAATCTGCTCTTATGGTAACAACAACACTATCAGTTCTCATACCAGCAAGTATCTCTTGCAGTTTAGCACTGCAGGGACTTTTTGTTGGAAGCAATGCCCTACCAGCCTTTTGACACTGTGCAGTTCGAGATGTGGTTGGATTTTCCTTTGCTTTTTTTAGGGTACATTTCTTTTGATGTCGCCACAATGACTTTTTCGCAAAATAGCCTTGGCAATCTGGGCAAGGAATGTAATCTTCCACATGCATTGTGCCTAATTTTGGTCTTTTGTAGACCAAGAGCTTTCCCTTGCCTTCTTTTAGCACACGACAATTATAGGCATTGTCTCCCTTTTTTCTGATCTCTTCTAAAATTGCATTTCTTTCTGCTGACCTTTTTGGCAACAGCATAGCTTTCATTACCAATATTTCATCAGCATGATGAGTTTCTAGATGTCTTGGTAATTTGGTTACATTTTGTTCACAAAAGAGGCAACAGTGTTGTCTGTTCCATGTTCTTTTCCTACTTTTACTATAGTAAGTGGAAGATACTTTGACACCACCTGAATGATTTTTACTTGTTGAGGGCTTTTCATTTTCACTGCTTTCTTCTTCGGATTCTTCATCTGTTGAAGATTCACTCTCACTAAATGCGTCTAGGTAATCATCGCTGAAATCCTCCTCATCAGTGCTGGTGCATTCCTCACTATCATAGTCCGTTGTTTGCATATGGCTAAGATGCTTTAGCCTTTTTGGAACCTAGAAGCAAACATAGTTTTAAAGACAAATGTTGTGATTGAATTCAAGTTTATGCAAACATAGTTGGTTTGTATGGTACAACATTACATCCAGAGTTCTAGACCTTATATTTTGGACAATGGTGTCTGAGATCTGAAATAGTCAGTGTCTTGTAATATTATTGTTGCCTATTGGTCAATTAATTATTTGACTTCAGGAAAACTGGAACTTGTCATAAAACTTTCAGGCTGAAGTCACCTAATAATGAAAACCCTTTGACTTAAAACTTCCTGAGTGATAATATGTGTTCCAGTATAATTGCTTATCGTAGCTGTCAGTTAGCGCTATAACACTGCTAAGCTAACAAACTGGCTGACTGCCCAGGCAAACATTACTGTTGGGAAATCAAGTCTTAAAGTGGGAAGGAGGTAAACCTGGGGAGGGGTATAAAAAGAGAGACTCATCTTTAGGAAGTTTTGGATTTTATAAAGCTCCTAAATGTTATATGGTGCAATATTTATAAGTTATTTTCCCCTTTTCATCTCATCCCTGCTCTACTTACTTGATCTTTGTTTTATATTTTCGCAGCTGAGCAAAGTCACCTTTAATAATGGTACATATTACAAGATTCAATGAAAAGATGACTTTAACAGATTCTTAGTACATTTATTAAAATACATAAGAAACTGGCAAAGCCAAGTTATTTTAACCAGGTTCTTCATTCATTTCTAGGCAAAGGGTGCCAGTCAAAGTGACAGTACCTTGCCCAATGTTTTATAACTCCATTATTAACCAATTTTCACTTGATACAAGCCTGAAGCAGATGGGAAGTTATTTCCAGAGAAGTTCCCCATTAAAACAAACACGTGATGAAATTATAAATGGGAAACTGACTAGGAGAACTTTTAATTTGAAAAGTGCCTAGGAAATTAGGGACAGCTACCTTCATATGGCTGAGTAGCTCAGTTGGTGAAGCACAGGTCCATAATCCTGAAGTCACTGGTTTAGAATCCCATCTTGGCCTCAATTCTTTGCACTTTACAAATTTTATTAAAATATCTCCCAGTCATTTTTCCATTTATAATTTCATTATTCATTCATATATCACATTTAGATACCAAAGTTACAATACCTGAGCCTTCATTTGTTCTAGCATCCTTTCAAAGATTGGTTGCAGTTCAGGGTGAGACTGTGAACAGATAATTAAACCTCTTTAGAGCATTTGTAATTTTAATGAGAGAAGTAAACAGAGCCATAATTGTTGATACGATATAGAAGCTTGAGACTGATACCTTTATAAGGTTCTGAATAAAAACTTCATGAGGTAATATAGGTTTCTTGGCCAAAAAAAAGGAAGAGTTACTGCACTAGAAGATGGCTTTTCTCCACAATTTGTCATTTTGTCTCTGGGAGACAAGCGGCCTGAAGTAACATGGTTGAAACATTGATTACAAAGGTAGGATTACACATGTTTATTACTTGCAGCTCATTCCTTTATCTTACTTTATGTTAGAAAAAATTGAAAACCTAAATTGAATGTTTTGAAATAACAACACTTACTTCCTGACATGGTTTGTTCAAGATATCTGTTTAAAAGATAGAAATAACACATTTTATTTATCACAGTCTGAAATGCATGCAAACTGTTTCGGATTGTGTGTATTGCTTTAATATTGGTAATGCGTTTATTTGTTTACCTTGAACCTGCATTGACCTTAAACATTCTTTTAGCAGTCATAACTTTCCTTTTTGTTGAAGCATTTCCTGATTCCAAAAAGTTCAGGTAACCATAGTTCAAAACAGTAACAAACAGAAAATAATTTCCAGATAACCGTATGCATGTAGAAACAGTGATTTCTATAGATATTACCTCCTCATAAGAATTCATACATGTAAGCGATATATTCTGCTTGAGAATAATACCTGCCTACAGTTTTGACTAGGAAATATTTTTGTAATGTTAATTAACAGTTTAAAAAGTACAAAATGCTTTGTTTACTAGTTGTAAAGATATTTTCACACTGGTGATTACAAAATAAAGTTGGATTTCCATCTTTAGACAATTACAATGCATTGTTTACCTCACAAAAATCATATAATGTTTTAGTCATAACTATTAAAATAGCTTTGCTTCTAGTTTGTATCTTACCATATGAGTACATATTTCCTGTCAATTCGTCTAGAAAAACTGCTTCATCACGGTTTGAGTCTGCAATGTTAAAACAATTAGAAGTTTTTTGTTTATTTTGTGATTATAGTAGATTCAAGATTAATGAAGAGAGCCCACATCTAACCCTTAAAGCTATTTAACTATGCCATTTTGGTATATTATCATAATTAGTTGCAAGAAAATAATCACAATTTGTTTCGAATAGTATACATCTTCAAATATAAAATACAAAAAAAAAGGGGACCTACATATGATACAGACAATTTATTCAAAGACATTGGGCTGCACTTACCAAGTAAGGAGTTGTGATATTTTCCTAGATCAGCATCAAAGTACAGTTCACCGCCTGTGTCTTCTGTAAGTTAAAAGTGTAAGAAGTTGTAAATGATATTACTGCAGCTATTAAATGTTTAGATTTAACATAGTTAGGGATATATCTTAACTACGGTATAATGCCTGAACAGTAGTTAGATTTAAATGTTAATAGCTAAAGAACACATAAGCCTGATAGTTAAGTAACATGCATGCATTTGGACTATAGCTATCAACACACGACAAGGATTTACAAGAAAATGTTTAATCATAGAGATATGAATATGAAACATACCAGTAAATGATGTTGAAGTTGAGGTTGAAATGCTCTCCTGAAGAAATATGTAGTAAAATATAAGAAACATATTTGTTATTGTTTGCAAAAAAAGGACCAAAATTTGAGTCAAAATTTTTTCCATCTTAATGCTATGATTGCAAAGCATCAGTATCACATGTAATCAATATTAAAGTAGCAATATAACAATATAACCTGTTCTTTCACTATGTTCCAGACTAGCATTAAAAAGCAGGCAAAGACAGCACACAGAGGATGCCTGTAGATATGGACTCCTGAAGGTTTAACTCGCTATTTACTAAAGAAAAGACTATTTGCTTCACTTCAGTAGCTTCGACATTGCGTTATTAGTGTAAAGGTAGTAAAAGGAAGCAATGCACCAACTATTCCAGAATGCAGTTTGATGCAGTTTACATGATTTAAAATTGTTTGTTGCATGAGTCACTTAACAAAGGAGTGATATGACTCAAGTAGAAAGGGCATGTGTTACGTAGTGACTTCACAACAGCATGTAAAAGCCAAATCGCATTAAGTTTGGACAATTTGTTCACATGCAGTGTATCATGTACAGTAGGTCTTGTACACGCTGCTACAGGATTCAAAAGGACATCAAACGGAAAAGACAAAGCTACTTACTTTGCAACATGACTTGATAATAATTCTCAAACACAGTTCAAATTTCAATGGGTTAAAGCATTACTTTGGATTTATGAATTAATTTCAATTAATTTTAATAGTTAATTTGTGGTATATTCTTCCACAAAAGGTTATCACATTTCAATTGTTGGAAGCTTCTTTTCAAGGCCAAAGCTAGTGTTAAAAACAGTTCTTGGTCAACTGAGCACACACACATTCACTTGTAGGTCTGCATATAGTGCCATACTTACTCAAATCACAGGACAGTCACTCCTTTTATTTTGTAATGAAATTTTCTCATATTCAAACAGCATTTTAAGTATCTCAATGTACATGGATGTAGGCTAGTATACCTACCTTACTATTTGCTGTGACAATTTCGTCATTGGCTTCACAAATGGTCTGTGTAAATATGAGGACAAAATAGTCATGTTAACATCAAATTACAGAGTCACATACAGTTGTGCTACAACTGGACTTACACCCAGTGTCATTTGTGGGTCTAGTGTAATTGTTAATGAAATCAAAGAACCCGCCCCCCCCCCCCCCAAAAAAATTACTGAATTGACATGATTTACAACTTGTTTTTAATTAATTTCAATAACATAGGGTGTCTTCTGAAACCCACGCCATCAAACTTTGGTTAAAATTGTTCAAGAGCTTGTGCCAGAGCTAGTGTTAAAAACAGTTCTTGGTCAACTGAGCACACACACATTCACTTGTAGGTCTGCATATAGTGCCATACTTACTCAAATCACAGGACAGTCACTCCTTTTATTTTGTAATGAAATTTTCTCATATTCAAACAGCATTTTAAGTATCTCAATGTACATGGATGTAGGCTAGTATACCTACCTTACTATTTGCTGTGACAATTTCGTCATTGGCTTCACAAATGGTCTGTGTAAATATGAGGACAAAATAGTCATGTTAACATCAAATTACAGAGTCACATACAGTTGTGCTACAACTGGACTTACACCCAGTGTCATTTGTGGGTCTAGTGTAATTGTTAATGAAATCAAAGAACCCGCCCCCCCCAAAAAAAAAAATAATGAATTGACATGATTTACAACTTGTTTTTAATTAATTTCAATAACATAGGGTGTCTTCTGAAACCCACGCCATCAAACTTTGGTTAAAATTGTTCAAGAGCTTGTGCCAGAGCTAGTGTTAAAAACAGTTCTTGGTCAACTGAGCACACACACATTCACTTGTAGGTCTGCATATAGTGCCATACTTACTCAAATCACAGGACAGTCACTCCTTTTATTTTGTAATGAAATTTTCTCATATTCAAACAGCATTTTAAGTATCTCAATGTACATGGATGTAGGCTAGTATACCTACCTTACTATTTGCTGTGACAATTTCGTCATTGGCTTCACAAATGGTCTGTGTAAATATGAGGACAAAATAGTCATGTTAACATCAAATTACAGAGTCACATACAGTTGTGCTACAACTGGACTTACACCCAGTGTCATTTGTGGGTCTAGTGTAATTGTTAATGAAATCAAAGAACCCGCCCCCACCAAAAAAAAAAAAAAATAATGAATTGACATGATTTACAACTTGTTTTTAATTAATTTTAATAACATAGGGTGTCTTCTGCAACCCACACCATCAAACTTTGGTTAAAATTGTTCAAGAGCTTGTGCCAGAGCTAGTGTTAAAAACAGTTCTTGGTCAACTGAGCACACACACATTCACTTGTAGGTCTGCATATAGTGCCATACTTACTCAAATCACAGGACAGTCACTCCTTTTATTTTGTAATGAAATTTTCTCATATTCAAACAGCATTTTAAGTATCTCAATGTACATGGATGTAGGCTAGTATACCTACCTTACTATTTGCTGTGACAATTTCGTCATTGGCTTCACAAATGGTCTGTGTAAATATGAGGACAAAATAGTCATGTTAACATCAAATTACAGAGTCACATACAGTTGTGGTACAACTGGACTTACACCCAGTGTCATTTGTGGGTCTAGTGTAATTGTTAATGAAATCAAAGAACCCGCCCCCCCAAAAAAAAAAAATTACTGAATTGACATGATTTACAACTTGTTTTTAATTAATTTTAATAACATAGGGTGTCTTCTGCAACCCACACCATCAAACTTTGGTTAAAATTGTACAAGAACTTGTGCCAGAGCTAGTGTTAAAAACAGTTCTTGGTCAACTGAGCACACACACATTCACTTGTAGGACTGAATATAGTGCCATACTTACTCAAATCACAGGACAGTCACTCCTTTTATTTTGTAATGAAATTTTCTCATATTCAAACAGCATTTTAAGTATCTCAATGTACATGGATGTAGGCTAGTATACCTACCTTACTATTTGCTGTGACAATTTCGTCATTGGCTTCACAAATGGTCTGTGTAAAAATGACGACAAAATAGTTATGTTAACATCAAATTACAGAGTCACATACAGTTGTGGCACAACTGGACATACACACAGGGTCACTTGTTGGTCTAGTTGTAAGTGCTAATGAAATCAAAGAAAGACCATAACAAATACAAAATTGACATGATTTACAACTTGTTTTTAATTAATTTTAATAACATAGGGTGCCTTCTGAAACCCACACCATCAAACTTTGGTTAAAATTGTACAAGAACTTGTGCCAGAGCTAGGGTTAAAAACAGTTCTTGGTCAACTGAGCACACACACATTCACTTGTAGGTCTGAATATAGTGCCATACTTACTCAAATCACAGGACAGTCACTCCTTTTATTTTGTAATGACATTTTCTCATATTCAAACAGCATTTTTTAAGTATCTCAATGTACATCGATGTATGTTAGTATACCTACCTTACTATTTGCTGTGACAATTTCGTCATTGGCTTCACAAATGGTCTGTGTAAATATGAGGACAAAATAGTCATGTTAACATCAAATTACAGAGTCACATACAGTTGTGGTACAACTGGACTTACACCCAGTGTCATTTGTGGGTCTAGTGTAATTGTTAATGAAATCAAAGAACCCGCCCCCCCCCAAAAAAAAAAAAAAATAATGAATTGACATGATTTACAACTTGTTTTTAATTAATTTTAATAACAAAGGGTGTCTTCTGCAACCCACACCATCAAACTTTGGTTAAAATTGTACAAGAACTTGTGCCAGAGCTAGTGTTAAAAACAGTTCTTGGTCAACTGAGCACACACACATTCACTTGTAGGTCTGAATATAGTGCCATACTTACTCAAATCACAGGACAGTCACTCCTTTTATTTTGTAATGAAATTTTCTCATATTCAAACAGCATTTTAAGTATCTCAATGTACATGGATGTAGGCTAGTATACCTACCTTACTATTTGCTGTGACAATTTCGTCATTGGCTTCACAAATGGTCTGTGTAAAAATGACGACAAAATAGTTATGTTAACATCAAATTACAGAGTCACATACTGTTATGGCACAACTGGACATACACACAGGGTCACTTGTTGGTCTAGTTGTAAGTGTTAATGAAATCAAAGAAAGACCATAACAAATACAAAATTGACATGATTTACAACTTGTTTTTAATTAATTTTAATAACAAAGGGTGCCTTCTGAAACCCAAACCATCAAACTTTGGTTAAAATTGTACAAGAACTTGTGCCAGAGCTAGGGTTAAAAACAGTTCTTGGTCAACTGAGCACACACACATTCACTTGTAGGTCTGAATATAGTGCCATACTTACTCAAATCACAGGACAGTCACTCCTTTTATTTTGTAATGAAATTTTCTCATATTCAAACAGCATTTTAAGTATCTCAATGTACATGGATGTAGGCTAGTATACCTACCTTACTATTTGCTGTGAAAATTTCGTCATTGGCTTCACAAATGGTCTGTGTAAAAATGACGACAAAATAGTTATGTTAACATCAAATTACAGAGTCACATACAGTTGTGGCACAACTGGACATACACACAGGGTCACTTGTTGGTCTAGTTGTAAGTGTTAATGAAATCAAAGAAAGACCATAACAAATACAAAATTGACATGATTTACAACTTGTTTTTAATTAATTTTAATAACATAGGGTGCCTTCTGAAACCCACGCCATCAAACTTTGGTTAAAATTGTACAAGAGCTTGTGTTAAAAACAGTTCTTGGTCAACTGAGCACACACACATTCACTTGTAGGTCTGCATATAGTGCCATACTTACTCAAATCACAGGACAGTCACTCTTTTATTTTGTAATGAAAATATTCTCATATTCAAACAGCATTTTAAGTATCTCAATGTACATGGATGTATGTTAGTATACCTACCTTACTATTTTCTGTGACAATTTCGTCATTGGCTTCACAAATGGTCTGTGTAAATATGAGGACAAAATAGTTATGTTAACATCAAATTACAGAGTCACATACAGTTGTGGTACAACTGGACTTACACACAGTGTCATTTGTGGGTCTAGTGTAATTGTTAATGAAATCAAAGAACCCGCCCCCCCAAAAAAAAAATAATGAATTGACATGATTTACAACTTGTTTTTAATTAATTTTAATAACATAGGGTGTCTTCTGCAAACCCACACCATCAAACTTTGGTTAAAATTGTACAAGAACTTGTGCCAGAGCTAGTGTTAAAAACAGTTCTTGGTCAACTGAGCACACACACATTCACTTGTAGGTCTGAATATAGTGCCATACTTACTCAAATCACAGGACAGTCACTCCTTTTATTTTGTAATGAAATTTTCTCATATTCAAACAGCATTTTAAGTATCTCAATGTACATCGATGTATGTTAGTATACCTACCTTACTATTTTCTGTGACAATTTCGTCATTGGCTTCACAAATGGTCTGTGTAAATATGAGGACAAAATAGTCATGTTAACATCAAATTACAGAGTCACATACAGTTGTGGTACAACTGGACTTACACCCAGTGTCATTTGTGGGTCTAGTGTAATTGTTAATGAAATCAAAGAACCCGCCCCCCCCCCCCCCCAAAAAAAAAAAAAATAATGAATTGACATGATTTAAAACTTGTTTTTAATTAATTTTAATAACAAAGGGTGTCTTCTGCAACCCACACCATCAAACTTTGGTTAAAATTGTACAAGAACTTGTGCCAGAGCTAGTGTTAAAAACAGTTCTTGGTCAACTGAGCACACACACATTCACTTGTAGGTCTGAATATAGTGCCATACTTACTCAAATCACAGGACAGTCACTCCTTTTATTTTGTAATGACATTTTCTCATATTCAAACAGCATTTTTTAAGTATCTCAATGTACATGGATGTAGGCTAGTATACCTACCTTACTATTTGCTGTGACAATTTCGTCATTGGCTTCACAAATGGTCTGTGTAAAAATGAGGACAAAATAGTCATGTTAACATCAAATTACAGAGTCACATACAGTTGTGGCACAACTGGACTTACACACGGGGTCACTTGTGGGTCTAATTTAAACTTAAGTATAATTGGAATAAAACAGATATTTTCATCGATATTGGAAATTTTTGATGAACATTTTAACACATTAGACAGTTATCAATGGCAAGGGCGGCGGAACTGGGGGGGCACAGGGGGCACGTGCCCCCCACTTTTCCTCAGGGTTAAAAATGTGCCCTTTTTCTACATAAAAATTTAGGTGTCTCAAGTTAGCAAGAGGCCAGGGAACCAGAATGAACACTCGGGAAGGGCCGTTTCCGGCCATCTGAGGGGTTTGTACAACAAACAATTTTCTTGTGCGCTCCGCGCCAACCGATGGTGGCGCTCCGCTCAGATAGTCGTGCATACAACTTTGCAAATCCTGGCTACGCCCCTGACTTATAATGAATTTATGTGGGTCAAACTCAAAGCTATTTCAAATGGAAACAATTCGTTAAGATATTAACAAGAAATAAACTCTAATTCGGAAGATTCCTACATTAGCAACTAGCATGATTTCACCTCATTTGTCTCAATAGAAAACTTGTTCCTTGTTTGCACATTGAATATTGCAGTGCTAGTATGCATGTTTTCCTTCAGGGGGGGGGGGGGCATGGAGTGATGTGTATATGCTGCAATAAGAGTTATAAAGGGTACTAAATATCAGGCTACATCAGTCCAATAGAATTTCTGCAAAGTGCCCTTTGATGTCGGTGCCCTCCCCCCCAGATTAAAAGTGCTTCCGCCGCCCTTGAATGGACATGCAACAGGATGCATATAGATAGTTGTTTTGAAAGGAGATTGCATAGAAAGGTATTATGTAAAATATTTGTCACAACTGCCTATTTACTTTAAGTATATCAAAGAACACAAAAACAAGAACAAAAAAGATACATGTTACCACTTGATTTGAAATTATTTTAAAACATAATTGTTCCTAATTTTCTTCCCCAAAAGAATTTTAACATTTCACCCAATTTCATAACACATTTTAAATACCCACCTTATTTTTTTCTGTAACATGTACTTCGTTGTCTTTACTGGTTGTCTGTGTAAAAATGAGGAGAAAACTCATGATAAAAAAAAATTGATATTGTGGAATAGACAGGGTGAATACTGAAATACCTTTCATACACAGAGTTTTATAACAATGTGGAAAGGTATTAATAACTTGGTGAATGAATCATATTGCATATGCCTGAAATAGGTGTACGGAAAGCTTAATTTCACATGCTGTACAGTTGTGAAACCCAGGACTCACGCACAGTTTCACTTGTACTACCTGGGTCTAGTGCTTACGGAATCAAAGAAACAACAAAAGAAAAATACAAAAGGGAAAGTTACTTGAGGTGAATGCTACCAACTAACTAACACACATTTTCAGTAGCCAATGAAATTAACCCGTGTAAGGCTTACAGCAAAAAGGACTGTGCATCATAAAGGTTGAGTGAAGAGCATATTACTGGTGTAAGAAGTTCACATAGGTGGAATTATACAGTGATATTGAAGCCATCCAAACAGTTCGATTCAGTTATATGTCATTCAAGCTCTTGTTTTGTGTGCTAAAATAGAGCAGAAATTCTGGATCTTTAAACAATTGACTTCCATAAGTAGTCCTATATTGCTCTTGTATGAATGTTAAGCATGCATTGTGTTGGTAAGGGATACCTGAATACTGCACACTTTCATACCTTGCTGATATGATCAAAGAGGTTTTTAATGAAAGTTTACCTTTTTTCGCCATGGGGTATATCCTCCATAATCATATTCTAGTTCATCTCCTTGAAGGATATTTTTAGTCGCATAAAGGCAAAGATGTGGGTGGCTGTCCTTCACTATTATTCTCATCCTGCAGTTAGCTACAGAGGAAATGTTGTCATTAACAAGGCGTCCGATAGAACCATCTTCTTTTGAGGCATCAATACTATAAAAAAAAGAAAACACAAAAAGAAAAACAATTAGTGTAAAAAAGACAGGGGCAGTGGTTTTAGATTGAGTTCAAATATAAGGTTATGTTACATTTCTACATTAGTAGCATTATCTTGACTGAATTCATTAATAAACTAATAACAGTGGTCACAAATTCCCAGAGTCACACTAACAGTCATCTACTTAGCAATACACAAAACATACACTTATCTTACCACTACATCGAAGTAAGGCTTTAGGTGATATCATTTTATGTTATAATAACTTGTGGACAGCCACATGAACATCTCACAATACAATAAACAGTGCATGCAGATTTAAAAATAAAAACACACACAAGCAACTATCTAATAAGGTAAACCAACTTGTTTTCATGTCATTTGTCACCATACAAACTTCTGAAAAGGTTTCATGGATATAACTTGTTCATTGTTACCTTGCAAACTGTGAGGAGATGTCAAATCCCATTAGTCATGAAGGAATGTTTATCAAATCAAGAATCAATAGATGGGATGTGCCCCTATACAATGTGAAATATTTATCTAGTTCTAATTACCACATGTTTTTTCCTTGATGTTTGAAGTAGTACATATATGCTACGTCTGAGATGTTTTTCTGACATCTCATCTCAGCATCTCTCTTGGAGAGGAGGTCCCCTCTGTATTCTGTGATAAACTCTCCTTTGTATATTGCTTTGGTTGCAAATACACCTCTACCTGCATGTTTGCAAGGGATAAATAAAGAGATAAATTTAATACTGTATTAAATTCCACTCCTACTCATACTGATGATTATGTTGAGCAAAAGACTCTTTACTTTGACATTTTAAATTTTGACATGTTCAATTGTGTCAATCTCAAGAGTGTATTTGCTTCATTAAGGCCACAAATAAGTTTGCCTCAAAATACACTGTAGCAGTGTTGAAATGAGTTCACCACCAACCATAAGCATTAGTACACTGACACCTAGAATAAAAATACATTAGGCAAATGTACACATTCATCAGCAACTGTGGCCATGCAGTGGTTAAACATTTGTACATATTTAATGCAGAGATAAGCATATATAGCAGATGAGGCTATGTATACTGATTTACTGCAGGGAGATTTAATTGTAATTCTGCAGCCTTATATGTATCCTAATTCCAGAGTGGTAAAAATTTTGAAAACCTTTACTTTCACTTGAAGTCAAGCTTCCATGATTTCAAATAGGAGCAAAATACTAAAATCAGTTTTGTTTCCTAGGAGTTGTTCACCTAGAAAATATTGGGGTGTGAGTAGAACAAGTTTTATTTCATGAGTGCATGTTCATGTAATGTTTCAACCCTTTCAATACCCCAGAATGTATCAATGATGGAGCTTTAATTTTAAACATCAATTTGTTTATGCCACTTGTTAGAACAGCTACAATTTTTTTCAGACATTTTTCAAGTTTAAAATAGTGATACATATTGTCTGCCACTTGCAATGAGTCTACATTTGCAATTAGAACACTTTTAGCCAACCAAGATCATGAAATTAGTAAAACCCCAGAGCAAGTCCACACAATTGTGACACAAAGTTTTACTTCCTGATATGAATCTTGACTGTTAGCCAGTATAATTTAAGCAATTTCTATTTATTTTCAATTTACTTATTTTTGTCTGGATCCCACCCCCCCCCCCCCTCACACCCAATTAAAACATCAATGGGCAAGATTCTTTAATTGAGTACTGATGAAAATAAGATCACCTATAACATATATTGATGCTCCAAAAACTCACATTAAAATTAATGTGAATCAAATAGGAGTTCATTGAACAATTAATACACCATTCTTCATTCTCCAATTTGAACAATGATATTCCAGTACAAGAGATTAAATGCATACCTTTATGACCATTAATCCATTCTACTGACAAACCGTCTCTGTCCATAGTTTGCATGGGTTGAATGATTGTATGGCCCTGGACTGCTCGTCTTCTATGACGTAGATTGTACATCTACATGAGAAAATAAGTATTAACTTTTAATTGCTATTATTTTACTCTGTTTTCAACAAACAATGAATCTCTCAAGACTTATTCCATGTAAAGGAGATTTAGCTTAACATACATTTCCTCTACGAAAACAAAACAGGATATATCAGTTCGTGGTAAGTTTGTAAATGGAATCAGACCATTGAACTCGATGCTGATACAGCCGTGTAGGGTATATAGGTAAAGCTAGGCCTAGGCTACTTTCATACTAGAGTGCCATGCATAGAACCATGGGGCTATCACCGAAAAGCTCCATGATCCTAAGCCCAGCCAGCTACAGTAAGATATCCCTAATGTTAGGCCTATCATAAGCTATGCCTAGGCTATATGTGCCCATGTCTATAAGCTTAGTATAATAGTCCAATTAAACAAGATCAAAGTTTGGGGAGGTATATTTTACAAAGTGGCTATTCTTACGACTAGTTGTAAGAATAATTTCCGACTACGCATGCGCAGTTGCTATTTTCATGACCAGGAGTACTATTTTTACGACGAGGAATATCAATAATTTGCGGTTAGGGTTAGGGTAAAGGTTAGGATTGAGGTTTAGGGTTAGGGTTACCCCTACTACATTCGCAGTTGCTTTATTTACTTTACTGCACTTGAATTTGCCTTTGTCGTATGAATAGTTTATAAATAATTGTTACGACTCGTCGTAAGAATAGCCACGGCCTATATTTTAGCTAGGAAATCCACAACAAACCGGTTAGGCATAGGCTTAATGCCCTAAGCCCATCATAAATTGTAGGTTCAGCGTAGGCTATAGACGAAGTAGGTTATAGCATGTCCTTAATTGTGTGTGTTGCCTGATTTTGTGCTCCAGTGTTTGCCCTGTTTGCACCTAGGCCTAACAAGAAAGGCCTATACTATATAACCACATTGACCTGCTATGATTCCTTTTAAAATAATGAATTCAGAAGTAAATGATTTCGAAAGACACCAAAATATGCCACTTATTTTAAAGCACAAAGGCCTGAGCTAATCTTTCTTAGGTCAGCTAAGTAAAACCAGCATAGGAGGCCTAACTTAGGCTGAGCCTAGAATTAGAAATTAAAGTTTATTACTGATTCTGTTGGCCTAGGACCTATCATACATTTGTGTCATGTGTATGTCAGCATTGAGTTACATTTTGGAAGGATGCAAATTTACTAACATGCATAAAATTAGGTGTCCTTAACGTTGGTAACAGTTAAATTACCAAGCCTAAGTTAGGCCTAGCCTAGGCTATACCCATTAAATACCATATCCTAAGGAGTAACGTTTAAGTTAGACCTAGGCCTAGACTAGCTTCCTTTGGAAGTGTGGTCACAGCGCATTGCCTTTTTGTACGAAAATTTGCTATATGGATGCAAAAGAAACAGTTTGCCTCTTTAACAATAACAGCTTACTGATTCCTTACCTGATCTAAATTAAGACCACCTAGGCTACATATAAACCTAGGCTAGTGCATGCTATTAACATAGCCTAGTGTTACAGTTAATCTATATAGCCTTACGTTAGGCCTAGCTAAAACAAACCAAGTTTTGTGTTCTGCATGGTTTGATACATACTAAACGTAGTCTTATTGGGCTAGTTTTAGAATTCCAAGCCAATGGCATAGCCCATGATATACTTCAGGTAAATTTGATGTTCAAGATTAAAATACTAATACCTACCTTGGTGTTTCACAGTCCATTACAGCAGTTTATTCTTGTAGTTTCTCCTGTTGCTCACTGTATGCTAACAATAACATACTGTATGTACAAGAGTTCAACTATATAGCAATAACTGGGGGCAGTATTAAAAAATGCCGGTCATATCATATTTCATGTTTGTCAGCAACTTGGTGTCTCACACCAATAGGATCAGTTGTGTAAGTCCCTCACATACACTTGTTGGTAAAAAATCCCTGACCAACATTGGTATGTCGAGGGTTAGGACAAAATTCCGACCAACATAGGTATGCAATGTACGTATGCGTGTATGTATGTATGTATGTATGTATGTATGTATGTATGTATGTATGTATGTATGTATGTATGTATGTATGTATGTATGTATGTATGTATGTATGTATGTATGTATGTATGTATGTATGTATGTATGTATGTATGTATGTATGTATGTATGTATGTATGTATGTATGTATGTATGTATGTATGTATGTATGTATGTATGTATGTATGTATGTATGTATGTATGTATGTATGTATGTATGTATGTTTGCGTATACGTCTGTAGCACTTGCTTTGGTCCGCGACAACTCACCAAAGTGATGGATATTTGTCATACTGGCTGTGTAGATGTATTATGGTAGGTGAGCCCTATTGTTTTTCGCCATGATCTTATCAATAATAATGAGGTTATGGGGTCAAACGTAAAAATCTTTACAAACTTGGTATTCAGTTGTTGACCAATAACTGGTACATGTAAGCCAAATGCATTGGGAACATATGGGCCCCAAAATTCCCGGCCCGTTTTTTGGGCCGGGTGGACCCATATTTTTTTCTAAATCAAATGCATTAAGGGACACATTCTTTGGTCCCCAATTTTTGGGACCCAATACTTTTAATAATTTTGTGAAGTCTATTCCATGAAATTGCGTAATGGCATCCAAAACTTTAACATTCCACTAAGCAAGGACTCTTGGTGCCCGTTGGGCTCTTTTGAAAATAAACCCTTCTAGTTGGCTTCTCTTTTTGTAGTACAGCAGTGTTACGACCCGAGGTTAACATCAGATACTTTTTCAATAGGATTAAAGAGTTAAGCCTGCTAAGCATCGCATAAAGTTATCAAACTCACTTTGTTAGTTAAATGAGGAAGGACCCTAGATGACAGTACCATACATCGCAAGACCATCACAAGACCATAAAAGACATCAGAGGACTTTGGAAGACCTTAGATGACACTAGAATACATCAAAGGACTCGGAAGGCATAATTGGACCATATGATACGTCAGAAGGCCCAAGTAGATCTCAAGAGATGTCAGTGTAATTGAGACCACATCACAGTCCTTAGCCAAAGGCTCTTATTGCAAAATTTAACATTCCTCAACATTTCAGAACGAATTTTGGGTGCAGAATCTCGGAGTCTCCGAAGGTACTTTCGCACACTTACGTGCACTTAAATCTGGCCTGTTCCGACACCTTTGAAAGTGTTGGCTTTGTTTGCTTGATTCAGTTTTCAAGTGAAAAAGATCGAAATTTTCTTTGCGTCATAACTTTCTAATACCAGTTTCTAATACCACTGGAATGTTTCTGTAAATTTTCTTCGTGGAAAGTATGATATTACTTAGTTCTATAACTAAGTTAAATCTTTGTTGTTTATTGGGGGGTTCTTTACAGCTATTATATGATGGTCTAGCAAGATCAGGCCCATTGTAATTTATCCGTTGATCTATACGTAGACAACACTGGTACATCCACACAATAGATCAAAATATAAGGCAATTTAGAGGTAAAAGTTACTCCTGACGGAAATTTCCAAGCACCGCCTAGACATCCTTTCGAAATTCTTTACCCGACGTTGTCAAGTTTCAAACGTAAGCATGCACAGGCGAAGAGGAATGCTTATACTGGGATACGATGCAATCTTTACCTTTTAGGGCATAACACGTCCAAGGTTTTTTTTCAAGTTTATTGTACGAGTTTTGTTTAATTTTCAATGAAATTCAAATTTAATTTCCCAATAGTCTATTATTAGAAGTCTTATCTTATATGTCCAACAAAGCACAAAACACGCACTACATGACCGCACCTTCATTAAATCACAGTTTGTAAACAAAACACAAGTTGTAACATTTAATTGCGAGAGAAAGTTTTTATGTATATAAAGTATAATATAAAAGAAGCCTGAAAACTGACCGAGAAATTATAATAAATAATATGGAAAAGAGCGGCAAAGAATTTCTTGTTCAGAAGCGGGACTCAAACTAGTCTTGTTCAAGACCCTGTCATTCTGCGGTTACTTTGCCTGTTACAATTAATATGAGTGCGCCCTCACATCCTCCTTCGTAAATCTGTCAAAACCAGGGTCTTCGTTTTTAGGTACCGCACCACAATTAGAGTAGTGTTCATCCGCTCGAAAGGTTAACCATTGTCAGAGAAAAGAGGTAAAAGTACCTACTGTAAGGTAAAGCATGTTTTTAAGCTTGTTATCAGTTAATGTCATCTTTTGTTCTGCCTTTATATGAAACAGCATAATTTAAAGTACAGATGGTGTGGAAATGGGGACGATTGAAGGGTTACATGTTGATATTACTCCGAGCGTGCAGACGGAAGGGTGGGGGTTCAGTATGCTAAACTTGCTCATCTTCTAGCTCAAAATCTAAGCGGTCATGATATGGAAAATGGAAGAGCCATGATAGGCCAAGATCTCAGCTATCATGTGGTGGGTAGGATATACCAGTTGAAAACTTCTATCTTTGCTTTGGCATGTATTGAAAGTGATGAGTTTAGTGTGTAAGTCAATGGAACAATTAATTGTGGTGCGAGACCTTTACTAAATCTTCATTTATCTTGTGTCTAGATAGCACCATTATTTTAATTTGTCCCTACAACTCCTTCTTCGAAGAAGGATAAACCAGTGGTAGCCTAAACCCCACACAGGTCCTGACAGTATGTGAAGTACAGGTCTAACTTAGGCTAGCCTAGACCAATTGGTACGAGGATAGTATTACAAGCCTCTAAGTAATCTCAATAATTTGTATGATTTTTGCAACAAAAAGTTGTATTATAAATCAATATTATAGAATATTATAAATTAATCTAAGAATCATAGTATAGAAATGCCTGGTATGTGTGCATATTTGGTGTGTGTAGAATATTTGGAAAAGTTGAGAAGCTTCTAGAAGAGTTAGAACATTTGAGAACAATTTAGATCATCTCAACACAGTACACATTGGAACATGCTAGAACATTGAAGTGCTGCCAAGTGGACATCCCTTGTGCTATATTTAGAACACTAGGTGAGGATTTCCTGGAAAGGTGAAGTGACCCTTTGAATTGGTTGAACTGAACTGGAGCTAGGATGCTTCTAGAATGGATGGACATTGCAAGATCTTTCTGGACTTGTGGGTATGCTATATAAGTACCTGATAGTTGGAGATCAAAAAGTTTTAACCATCTTGGCACCAGGAGTTTAATAACTTCTCGCTCAAGTGAATTCTACAATTCCAGTGTGAGTAAATACTCACTTAGTTTGACAGTAGAGTTATAGCTGTCTTTATAGTAGTGGATTTGTCACAAGTTAACCGGCTTCATAGTCGTCCATCGTTGTGAAGCCGTCTTCGGTTCTGTGCCAGTCAGCACTACTTATTGTGGCCTCTGAGTTAACCAAGGTCAGGAATCCAAGGATAAACAAGCTGCAAGCACAACTTGGACATTCGTTAGTTGTCGACCTCCGAAGTGGAAGTCATCAAGTTGGGAATTGGATTTCTTCAATATTGGACATTCGTCCGCCGACAAGTTCCGCCATTAATTGTACGCTGGAATAATCGCCAGGACATTTTGTCACTGGACTTATGCTGCAGCTCGCGTCGCGGCACACACCAGGTCGTGAGTAAATTATAGTGTTACTTTTTAAATCTGTTTTAGTGTAAACTGCTTAGATATTGATAAATGACCTTGTTTGATTTTAATTACCTTGAACACACAATTAAATAAATACTTATTGTAATATTTAAAGTTAAAAATTACAGTTTAGTCATTTGAGTTGTGAACCCAAGGGGAGGTGTATTCTGGCCTTGATCGAGTTGATCGTAATAATATATATATACATATAGATATATACCTCACACGTATGATTTAATCTTATAAACTACTGCATTCCATTAGCGTTGCAGTGTCCGCTTGCCGTTGAGGTATTCATCCCGTAGCCTTGTTATCCGTTGCTGCAGGGTGCACCATTTTCTTCTCCTGTGGGGAGGTGCTTCCCCTCTCCCAGCACTAGCCACAGTGATCTCCAGCAGGTGCTGTTCATCCTTCATTTTCCGCAGGAACAGCCAAAGTGATGGGTGGGCCCGGCCTATGATGTTGTTCCATCTTTGATGGGATCCTGAAGAGAAGAAGTCCGTATTATGATCCTGATTGACAGAGAAATCTAACCCATACGAGACAGTCGACGGTAGGGCAGGCAAGTAAGTGTGATAAGTCTATTCAGTTATAAAATTACAAATATGTTTTCCCCTTCATACCCAAAGCACGTTAGCAGTGTATCACCGCTCAATGTAATAACAACCGTAAATGTAATACCCACCCGGCCTAAATGCAATAAAAATCAAAGCTAAATGTAATAGCTGACCCACCCTAAATGTAATCTGATTTAATGTTAATGCAAAGTCAAAACTTCTATCAACTGACCCTACCAATTCTAACTAGCTAACACATTACAGGATTCAAATCAGGAGCCTCAAAGAAATCTGTAGTTACATTTATCCATGATTTTTGAAAATATCTCCAAACTTCTCTAAAATACGGTCTCATTTGATTTTTTTTTTCTCGAATGCCTGAACCTACCAGCAAGATGTTTTCATCTCTACAACCGTCACATAAAAAATCTAGCAATTCAACACAAGCATTTAAATGGTACCGAATTTGGGTCAATCGCAATTGAGATCGCATGGGTACGCTATAAATCACTCACCCTGTTGCAACTGAAGGGAAAAGAGCAATTGGTGTTTCAGTCACCCAATGCCTAAAAATAAAAACGTGCTGCAGTCTACAGGCTCTTCACCCCCATAGGCCATGTAAACTCTTCCAAATTTAGATACAAGGCACACATTCATGAGAAAAATGGGAATTGTATAAAAAAGGATGCCCATAGCTCAACCAACTCATCTCCCCCCTTGCATAGTAAATATGTGTTGTGTCTTAACTTTTTTTGTATTTTTTTATGGTTACAGAACATCACTGTAGAAGAACAGGAAGACCTGCCCATTCCTCCACCTCCCCTAGTAGCAGATGTTGGCACTACTGGTGAAGAAACACCAGCACCCCCCCCCCCCAAAGAGACGCCAGTGGTTCTATAAATATGCGGTTCATGGGGAAGGGTAAGCAGCCCTGTCCCTTCTCTGGCCCCAACAATGCCAAAAATTATAGTCACCTTCAACATGGTTGTTTGTCCGTGTGTCATTGTCTCGATGGAAGACATTCCACAACTGGGCAGGAAAGTTTCCATTGTCGCTGATGTAGTTATTCTCCAGGTATTGAATGAACTGCTGCATTGCAGGGTAGCGAGCCACCAGGCGTTGAGTGGAGTTGTTCGTCGCCAATTCCCGGAAATTGAGCCTGACAAGGGCAAGTGGCAGATAGCCGATGGCCATGAACTTCCTGATTGGCTTCCTCAGGCGTCGGCTCCGCCTGTATCTGCCAGCCAAGTCAAGCTGCTGGACCCTCCTCCATAGGCTTTGGCAGAAGTCAAAGTAGCAGCCCGATATAACAGCTTGTCTGAACTCAGTCTCGTTGGTAGTAATCAGAACAAGTTCAAAGTCTATCAGACATGTGTTTCGAGGATCTGAAGACACGAGAAATGAAAACTTTACCTTCCCAGCGTTTTTTTTTTTGGGGGGGGGGGGAGAAAAGTTGCAAGTCGCATACCTCAAGAGTTTTCCTCAATGTATTGATACAATGACTAATGCGCGAAAAAAGGGGAACTTGCAAAATTAAGGCGATTCGTTTTAACAATGAATGATCATGGAATCATTAGTCAGAGTAAAAATTTCCAAGTGAGTATTTTTATAAAGTGTGGGAATTTAGGAAACCACCCTTCTGCCAATAGGATAATCACACGACGGGTGCAAGGGGATGTGCTGAAGCATGTTTTCCTGAGAAAACCTTCCATAGGACCCGCATTGCCCGACTTTTCAAGCAATTGACTTAGCCCTAACTCCAGGGGGGATGCCCCTCGGCCCTGGCTCACATCCCTGCCTCTCCCTCCCGACATAGTGTAGATTCGTTTCCAAGCCTTTGAGGGCCTCGTTAGCTAAATAATTAATTACTGTGAAATGGTAGCATCTTCAAAAAACGTGTGATATCGACCCCATAACCCCACAGGCTGTGCGCATGTGACCGCCCCCCCCCCACAACGCTACTGAGCAGGGTGGTGTCTTAGTAGGAGACCTACGATTTCATTGATAGCGTACAAGGCTACTAAAAAAAAGCCAGAGCATTCTTCACTCATCGTAGCATTGGGGGGGGGGGGCGGTGCGCTATATTTGATTACTTGCAACAAATCCGTCGTGTGCATCAATTGCACTAACTACACAATGATGGGTTCTGTCATATATACTGTATATAGATGCACATTGAATACATGTTGGTCTAAAAAGAACTCGTAAATTTTCACGCCTCTTTGTGCACTGTACCCATTTTCCTATTTATTACATTTTCCACGTTATCAGGTCTCGATTAGTCGTGGAAAATACTGAAACAACGATACATGATATACACAGGAGATGTGCTCAATTTTCATATCACATGCGTCCATACATACATACATACATACATACATACATACATACATACATACATACATACATACATACATACATACACGCATACATACACACACTCTCCGCCTGCATTCATGCATAGTTTACGATTATCATCGAAACCAAAAACATACCACAGGTAGAGATAGCAAACCTTTCAAATGAAATACATAATTATTTCACGTTGCATTAAATACGGGGAATCTACTTTTAATAATTTACAAATAACCATCCATCAAAATCGTTAGATAAACTCCATTTCTCTGCAATTAATAGGACATCGCGCCAAATTGGCAATCCCGAAAGCAATGCATTGTTTTGTTTTTTTAATTGATGATTGTGTTTGAAATTTATTTAATACTAATGAAAATTCACACCTCTTCAATACTTTGGTATTGATAACTTGGATAAAGAGCATTGATCGGTGAACGTAGTAAAATAAACTTATAACCCCCTTTTTTGTGGTTTGTTTGAATTTTTTACGGGTTGAGATAAGCAGGGTTGATTCTGAAATATTTCAACAGGAAGGAAACTTTTTTCGTGTTACACTTATAAAAGACAAGTATCCTTCTTAATGAAATTGGTAGTGAGGCAAACATAATTAGGGGAAAAAGTCTATCTAATAAGAATTAGGAAGATGTTTGTGTAAATAAAATATTTTCTCATTATTTTACAGGCATATGAACTTTCCACCTGCTTTTCTCTCCATTGTTGTTCATCATATAAAAACCCCGATTGATATTATACGAGAAAGCCGCTGATATCTACACTGACCGGTTAACTGTATCGTTCTGAGTGAAGAAGAGACCTTTATAACCAACGACTGGGGACCAGAGTCTATAATAGTGACGCATATACTATCATGTCATATGAGTGGCCTGTCTGGATACATCTCAACTGCTTACAACTTCGAAACGCTCCAGTAATAATATACAATTTTTGTCGCCACAAATTCCATTGTGTAGATTTGCAAAATAAATGGAACATTCACGTCAACATATTTCCTTATAATTTATAAGCTTTTCGTAAAATAAACACCCCGTTGAAATCTCTTGCAGTTTTTAAACCTGCAGCTCTTCTTGTTGGTTATCTTTCACCACATGTTGTCGTCTACGATCTGAATATTCAGTGTTTTACTGTACGGAAACAGCTCCCTCGCACCAGTATTAAACTCCCTGATTAAACTACCCTGTAACATTCACTTGTATTGTTATATCAGGGAGTTGTTCCATAACAACTCCCTGGTTATATCAATGTCTTTTCAAGTGTGATGTGAATTTAGTCACTAATGCGTCGTAGACTATATGCTATCGCGAGCTGAAGAAATTGGTTTCTTGTTCGCCAATTTAGACATACCTTTCCTGAATGATTGCTCTAACACGTTACCAACCATTTCTGTAAGTAAAATTTGCGTATGACGCTGTGATAAATCCAGCCCTTGACGTTGGCCAGAATACTAGCAGTTATTGTGTATTTGTAACATTATGCTTTACATGTGACTTCTCCTTCAACACAACTATTAAAAGATCAAGATGGATAGGAAAGATCTCCTTATGATATCTAGTCGTGCAAAGAATTCCTCAAAAAGAGTTTTCGATTGAAACATTATCTCCCTCATTTCATCATGAAATCCAAAAGAGCTGGCCCACTATTTAGTTTGTAATAATAACACAATTATTGCAGTTATGTTTGTTGCCTCATAGTATAACAATAATTAAATTCGCACAATATGCACACTATTGGGTTTTACATTTTACATCTTTAGCACTGTCCACCCCTACCCCCCCCCCACACCCCGCCCACACTCACAACAGAAAGCTAGAAAGGAATAGCAATACACAATTCTCAATGGTCTACATAACAATAAAAGACGGAACGAGTAGAGTACAACGTATTGCTCTAATCAGGGGACCGAAACTTTATATAATGTCACCTCATCTGCTACCTCCAAATAAATAGTTTATTCAAAAAGAGAATCAATATGTGATTTCAGGGTGATTTAGTTCATTTAACCGTCCTCTAACTGTTAGTTATTTAGTTATCTCACTTATAGCTACTATTTTATATTATGACAAACGTTATGTTTGTGGAACCGAATGTGGCCAGTTCGGTTGGGAGAGGGGGGGGGGGGCTGTGAGATGGGACATAATTCTCTGTAAAATGCCCTCATGTTCGACACTTATGACCATATTAAACGATAATTGCATTTTATTTTCAAAATTATAAATAAAACAAGGATGTTTTGTTTGTGGGACTATGATATCGAACAACTCAGTGACTGCCGTCAGAATTAAATATTTATTTCGCAAACGATACAAGATTTTCCCTGTGTTCTATCTTACTTCCAGATGATTGGTTAATGATCTGACTTTTTTCCCAAACAAAATGTGCAACAATGGTGTTACGCATAGTATTGATACAATAATTTGTCAGAAAATTGTGAACCCCGCACCCCACACCCAACACCTCGCACCCCACCCAACAAAATTATAAAGTGATCATTACCCTCAATATTGCGGTTAGACCAAATTAGATACCTAATATATGTAGTTTAATTATACCTCAGAATGCATCATTCAGCCATTTTACGCCAAAATCTTTTTCTGAGGGGCGCCCCCAGAATCCTCAATATGTTGACCGGCTTCAAAGAACTGACGGCCACAACCCCTTTTTGATTCATTGCCTTGAAGTAAATGATACATGACAATCTTTTCGAAAGAAATTCTATCACAGAGGAATTTTAATCAGGGTGGCACAAGCAGTCTCAGATAAAAAAAAAGTATGTCTTAATGGGGTAGAGAGGGGAGGGGGGGAGGGTAACTAACATTTGCATTCTACAAAGTCTATATATTCTGACAAACTGTAATTTCTTACAGCTGCGACCGACGGTTTCTTTCCGACTTGGCTAAAATGCCCACTTGCAAATATCCATATCTTGCAAAATCCCTTAAATTTGGAAATATTTTTGAAAATATTTCTAAGATTAGACCATGGAGGCATGACAGAGATGGTCCGAGAGGCCTCTTTCGTGGATTTGTGGTATTTCTGTTTTGTGAATTAAGAAATAAGGTTTATTTGTGCTATTCGTTGGTTTTGAAAACAACTTGATTTGATGCCAGGATCAATCGACATCACAAATTTTACTTAGGTTTTAATTTAGTCGTTCCGAAGGAGTATTTTTTAAGGTTCTCACATTCGATCCAAACAAACAAACACCAGATATATTTGCCCCAAATTTGATCGATCTGCTTATCTCATTTAGAGGCAACAAAGGGACAAGAGTGGGGCACTAGTGGAGCAAGCATAGAGCATCCGTGAGCGAAGAGGAAGAAAAACTGGCTGTAATGATGATATGTTAATTATTAAAACGATGGCCAGCAATATCTCCGGCAGTTTAACAGATGTTAAACCGCGCGTCATATAATTCAATCAAATAAAATTGAATCAGGCAGATTATATTTACTGCTTTCTGATACCTGCCTCTGTGTAGTCTATTTTAGTGGCACATTTCGCAATTATAGCAATTCGATATTGTTTGTTTACAAATTAGACCTTTACTTTATTGTCCACATCTCGCTTTACGTTCACTTTCAAAAATATAGTAAAAACAAATCCAATTTAAACAAGTTACTTTGTAACTGCCATAAAATTGGAATTATATAAAGGGTACTGCACAAGATATAAGATGAAGAGTTGTTTCAGTACCTTGGTAATAGTGACCAAACTCAAACATCGGTTTCCAATAGAATTTGACCTGCAAAATCAATTAAGGAACTTTGTTGACGTGGCAGGCCCACTCATCCTCATGCTCCACCATTTGGAAAAAGGGTCTTTGTCCCATGAGCTAATCAAACACATCTCCTGCCAATCACTGCGATTGCTTTATATAAGGTGGACATTATGAAAGAAGTGAGGACATTATGAAAGAAGTGGGACTAAAGTGATTCATTTCAGTGGCTGCAAAGGTTCCTACAACTAGGACTGGTCTCTTTAGTGAGTATCTGAGGGACCTAACGAGGGGAAATACAATGGATGGTACAGCTACAGCGACAGCATCAGGGGGAGGGGAGGGGGGTATTCCTCTTACCTTTCTATATATGGGTGTAGATGACGGTTCATTTAATCATTAAGCTGGATCTTTTGAATATGCAAAATGATCGGCAGACAATTTAATTGATCATTGTTTTTGAAATAGTTTCATATATTCTCTGCCTCTTAGGTATTTGGAGAATATACCAAAGCTGTATATGATAAACTACTCGAAATATAAACGATAACCGCACAGCGTTAGGTTCACGTATATGGCAAGCCATGTGGGACAAACACCGCATAATATATCCGCGTATTAATTCGAATATATACGCGTATTAATTGTACATGTGTAAAGTTTCGCTTTTTGAAGCGATCTCGCGAGCCCGCCAAAACATTTATCGTTGGTATATGTACACAGCAAGAGCGAAAATGTTTTTTCGTGAATATTCTAATTAATCCGTGCATATATTGGATTTAATCCCCATATGTATTTTATTTAATACATGTATATATTCGAATTAATACATGTATATATTCGAATTAACACGTGTATATATTCGAATTAATACGCGGATATATTAACGCCATATGATTGGCTAATAATATATACGCGTATATATTCCAATTAATACGCGTATAAATTCCAATTAATACGCGGATATATTATGCAGTGTCCCACATGGCTTGCCATACACGTAACCGCATATATTATGTCGCATTTATTACAGTCCTACTGACCCACCTCATCTGGTAGGTATAACGTTCGTATACAGCAGTTGCTATATCATCGTGGTGACGAATTACGTTGGTTCACGTGGGTATGCAAAAGAAATGTGATCCTTGTGGAGAGGAAGGGGTTACTTGGGGAAAGACTATATGGTTACTACATGTGTACTACGTCATTGCACAACCCAACCACATGCAATGTCGGGAGCTTACTCAAGTCAACTGAAGTGAGCCAGAGGTACTGGAGAAATAAATACATAAGGGGGGGGGGGGGTAACACATTTATAGAGTAAAGATTTTATTCAACCCCACCTTCACACCAAACCAACCATCCCTCCTTCTTCTGTGAAGGCTTAAACATTATTTTTAGGAAATGGCATCTAGTGAAATAGTATTTTAAAACCAGTTGAACGCTAAACAGGGCCAAAGAATAATAAATCACGACCAGCTTCTTCCAGGGCACCGAGAGCCAGGTTGGAGATAACTAATATATGTCACGAAGCCTCATTTTTAATAATTTTCTCAAGTATAGTATGTAAATCATAATACATTATTTCTTATTCCATACTTTTTCGGACCTCCAAACCGATCCGGGCCGGAGCATGAAGCGCCTAGACCCCTTCTCGTCCGGCCTGGCTACTTCAAACTCAGACAATGGTTTTGGATTAAAATCAGGTTCTGATTGTACATTTTAAGAGACATACATGATCAACCCACGAACAAAATTATGTTCAACACACGCCCAATGCGTACATGATGAACACATGCTCCATAATATGTTTAAGCTCAAAAGGTAGGGTGGTCGAGGTCATAAAACGATAAAGCCATCGTATGGTTTAGTCGCATCACACAAAGCTGTTTTTGTAATAAAGAAAACCTTTAATATATTACGATATAATAGAAGGGATTACCAATTCAATTCTGAAACACAGTCGCATGCTTCCTGCAGTACTCACGTAGTACTATAAACCAACGCAAATGTTGTCAAAAAGATAAAGTCAAAAAGAAAGAAAGGTAAAGACATTCCATCAAATGTTATGCCAGCCCTGCATGCTGTATTTGATCAACGAGATCTCAAGAAAGAAAAGAACAACGGTTGACTTTGTGTGTTGTTGACCTCGTATATAGTCATTCACTTCCTGAAATCTGAATACGGTTCAAATAAAGCAACAGATGCTTATTTGAAAAGATATAATTATAATAAAATACAAAAAGAACACACAAACGTTTATACCAGCTCTGACCTATCATATCAAGTAGATCTTCAAGAAGGAAGACAAAACGAGTCTTAGCTAGGTTAAGATTTGTGTATAAGCAATATACCAGCTAAAGTAATATAACGTTACATACAAAAATTGAAAACAAGGATATTTGATCAGAGCTTCATTACTTCTACTTTGGTATAGTGAATGATAATGTAAGGTTAATAGATTCTTCGTAGATTCTGCGGTGCCTATCATATAAAATGTCAACTCTGCATTTTGATTTATTCCCAAGATCTATCCATCCGTCCGTCCGTCCGTCCGTCCGTCCGTCCGTCCGTCCGTCCGTCCGTCCGTCCGTCCGTCCGTCCGTCCGTCCGTCCGTCCGTCCGTCCGTCCGTCCGTCCGTCCGTCCGTCCGTCCGTCCGTCCGTCCGTCCGTCCGTCCGTCCGTCCGTCCGTCCGTCCGTCCGTCCGTCCGTCCGTCCGTCCGTCCGTCCGTCCGTCCGTCCGTCCGTCCGTCCGTCCGTCCGTCCGTCCGTCCGTCCGTCCGTCCGTCCGTCCGTCCGTCCGTCCGTCCGTCCGTCCGTCCGTCCGTCCGTCCGTCCGTCCGTCCGTCCGTCCGTCCGTCCGTCCGTCCGTCCGTCTATATATAAAGGTCCATCCATCCATCCATCCATCCATCCATCCATCTATATATAAAGGTAAGACAAACCGTAGTGGCAGGAACTTAATGGGGACTGATGAATTTAGTCCATTTGTTGGATTAGAATAGTATTTGACAACTGATATTTAACCTTGATGATTCCCCAATGTACATGGTCTTTCATGATGCCTACACAAAAAAAGAGAGACGTTAACATACACATTTGACCATCATGATAAGTACACATAATTTTATCGCGGTATGTCATGTGATCTCACCCACTACTGCACACTAACCGACCAAGTTTGACAGACACTTTGTGTGTTTATTTTAAATATTTTTTTTATATATTTTGTTATGGTAATGCAATTACAAATTAGGTTTTATTTCCAAATCATACTTGCATAATCGTATGATTGGGCTATTTGCCAATCTAATTTGACGTGCTAACTTTGCTTAGCTGACGACACAGGTTATAAATAGATTTGGTAATCGTATATATGTATTAAAGAACAAGCATACGTTACAGAACTTACAAAACCTTACTGCGTAATACTCTTGGAATTAAGCAAATTGTGACTTTCCTTCACCTAGAAATTACAGCTCCTTATATTTGAGGTAAGTTTAAAAATTTAAATAAAGATTAAATAAAATTAGGGAACAAAGGGTGATTTTTAAATAGTTTGAGGAGTTGATAAATCAATATTTTCATTCCATATAGTAGGTAAAGGGGAAATGATCCTGCTTAAATTGTAAGAATTGAACAAGAATTTGAAGAAGCAAATAGGCATTATAACAAAACACACAAATTATGCACTTATTTATCGATATAAATATTTTCGATGGCCAATATAACGACTCACTTTTCTATACCAACTACAAACGTTTGCCTTCATGTACTTGCTAAATATCACTTTTATAATATCAAGATACCAGTAATATTATTTTACTGTAAAAACGACACTATTTTCGTAAGCACAATTGTTCTGAGTAAATAACACAGACGAAAAGCACCTCTTCTGTGTTGTCTTTTATGATTATAGATTTAACTGACATTTCAGATCGAAGAGATGGCTTTAACATGACACTGTAATATTGTCGCTGAATTGGCATACATAGTTATTATAACTAAACTTTCAAATACTTACAGTACAAACATCAACAAAAGAATAATAAGATTTTGACATTTTGAGTTCAAACTTGAAACACGCTGTTTTTCAATAATACGAAAATATTTCCAATCGTCTAAATAGTAGGCTAGTAATAGGAATGATGCATTAAACCGACATTTTAACAATCATCAAAGTTATAATTATTCAATCTTATGAATTCTAAATAGTAGGCTATAGTAATAAGAATGATGCATTAAACCGATATATTAACAATCATCAAGGTTATAATTACTTAATCTTATAAATTCTAAATAGTTGGCTACAGTAATAGGAATGATGCATGAAACCGACATATTAACAATCATTAAAGTTATAATTAGTGAATGTTATGAATTCTAAATAGTAGGCTATAGTAATAAGAATAATGTATTAAATCATTTTTAAATTATTTTTGAATTTAATTTTTAATCGAAGAGAGACATAGAGAGTGTAGGCTATAGTAATAATAATGATGCATGAAACCGATATATTAACAATCATCAAAGTTGTAATTATTCAATCTTATGAATTCTAAATAGTTGGTTATAGTAATAGGAATGATGCATGAAACCGATATATTAACAATCATCAAAGTTGTAATTATTCAATCTTATGAATTCTAAATAGTTGGTTATAGTAATAATAATGATGCATGAAACCGACATATTAACAATCATCAAAGTTATAATTTTTCCAATCATTTAAAAAAATTATTTTGAATTTAAGTTTTAATCCGAGAGAGACATAGAGAGTGGAGAGAGGGTGGGGGGGGGGGGGTGGGTGGTAACGGAAAGGTGATGAGAGAAACATTAGATTCCACTATATAAACAGCAACAACCATCCATGGTAATGATTACTCATTAAACCTAAATTTGTGTATAATGTTAGGCTAACAGGTGGTATAAGATAGTCTTAACCAATAAGGTAAAATGAAATGTGTAATAAACTGCAACAAAACATGTTAACATTCAATTCTTGAGACAAGAATGTTTGAAGTAGGTACTAAAAGGCTTACTGACATAAGCGAAATCGGTATACAGCTGCATCCATCTGTTCTTCAGATACCTATATGTGAATACTACACGGGTTGATTGAAGTTACACCAGGTGTTTTCAAGTTTGTAAATAAATCATCTGTATTGTTCCATAATATCAGAATCCATTTTACTTAAGGACGGTCTCCAATAGTTTAGTATTTTTACTGTAAACAACATCGTATTAGGTGAGACTGATTGCGCAAACAAACACCACCAACACAGTAGATATTTAGATAGAACAGCAGCTATTAAGATCTTTCGTTCAGTGAATTTAACCATTCACTGATCAGTGATTAACAATTTACACGAGGTTCTCCAATGGCAGTGTGGTTTTAGGTGCTCTCAAATTTCCCACCACACATATACAACAAACAATTTAGCATATATTACCAAACGTCATATTTATTATTATTTCTAGTGAATTCAATGAAATGGCACCCGAATATCTCTTCTTCCTACCTTTCGGAAAATCATGTACTTGGAGGATTAAAATCATCGTAGAATATACTAAAATTTAAACACTGTGTCAAGTGTGCCCTCCTATCGATGTTTTGCCCATGAAAGATCATCATCTATGTCCCCATTAAATTTGAATGATGTAACCATCTCAACCTGCCACCACCACCAGCTCACGTCCTCGCCACACACAAACAAACGATCCCCCCCCCCCCGATTCACATAAAAACACCAAAACTTTTTTCTATTGAATTAGCTATACAAGCGATGTCATTTACCTTTCTTCTACAACTCTCTATCTATACAACCCATGACTATTGTTCGCTATTATTTGGTACTTGGTGACAGGAATTTCTTTTGTCCCATATCACCACTTGTCAGGCTTAGACATGGACACACGCAGAGACCCCCCCCCCCAAGCACACACACACACAGACCCCCCCCCCCAGCACACACACACACGCAGATTCACCGTTCCTTATCTGTCTTTACAAACACTTGTTGCATACTAGTAATATCTTCTTTGCTTTTATGTAAAATTGTGTGGTTTTCTACTTTACAAATTAATATGCCTGATGTATGTTTGTTTCAATATGACGTGGATAATGTTTTTCATATCCATTGCTTGATCTGCATTGATAAATCAGTAGAATAATTTATTAATTATAATTAAATTTTAGACATTTCTCCTTCCAATTTCTTGGTACCGACTCTTTATCCATTTTTCGGATTCCACTTTTGATATATTATTGGTCTACAGGTCGACATACTATTCGACAAAACCAATCATGAAACTGTACGCGTTCTTTTGGATCACACTGACTGGCTGCTATGCGAGTGAATGCTTAAGTAAGTATTCACTTAATCCTCTCTATTAATCTCAATAATAATAATAATAATAATAATAATAATAATAATAATAATAATAATAATAATAATAATAATAATAATAATAATAATAATAATAATAATAATAATAATAATAATAATTATTATTATTTTGGATATTGAAATTAATAGGATAATATTTACTATCGTCGGGGTGTATGGGCCAAACATTGACACCCCTTCTATTTATACTCAAATTTGCGACAAGATTGGTAATTTTTATGGTGAAACAATAATTATGATGGGCGATTTCAATTTCGTGTTTTCGTTAGAGTTAGATAAGACAGGGGGTCTAGCAAAAACCAATTTTAAAGCTCGGGACGAGTGTCTATCTTTAATGTCACTTTATAATTTAATCGATATATGGCGTGATAAAAATCCTTTTGGTAAACATTATACATGGAGTTCTAATGTAACTCCGGGCATCCATTGCAGGTTAGATTTTTTTCTGATTTCCAATCACCTGAGAAATTCCGTCCAGTCTGTCCACTTTTCCCCGGGTATTCAATCCGACCATTCTTTTTGTATTTTAGTCATAACCCCTGTTATGATGGTTAGGGGTCCTGGATTTTGGAAAATTAACAATTCGCTTTTAGACAATTCAGCTTTTGTAACCCATATCGAGGATATTCTTAGATCTGTTAATTATGATGCTACTAGTGTAACTTGGGATTTTCTTAAATACAAACTTCGACGATACTCGATGGTTTATTCCAAGGAAAAGGCCAAGAATAGGCGTCGTCGAGAAAATGATTTACTCAAGATTATTTCAAGTTTGGAGCAAAAACTGTTTGTAAACCCGTCAGCTTTTGTCAGTTCCCAATTAAAGGAAGCACAAACTGAGCTCCTTAGCTATTACGATTTTAAATTGCGTGGCACTGTAATCAGATCGAGAGCAAGATGGGTTGAGGATGGGGAGAAAAATAGCAAGTATTTCTTAAGCCTTGAAAAGAGAAATAAGATACATAATACGATTTCCACTCTGAAGGATGATATAGGCAGAGAAATTGGTGACCAAAAAGGTATTTCGGATGAAATTTTGGATTTTTATTCAAACTTATATAGCTCACAATCAGGATCGGCTGATGCCTTTTTTAGTAACCTTCCTGACTCTAGTGTATTTGATTTTGATCTCAGCGTATGTGAAGGGGAGCTTACATTAGAAGAATGTTCGATGGCATTAAGTTCTATGCCAAATGATAAAAGTCCTGGCTCTGATGGATTATCCACTATTTTTTATAAAACGTTCTGGCACTTAATAGGCCCTCAAGTGGTTTCAAGTTTGAATTATGCTTTTCGTACAGGCTTACTTTCGTCTGAACAATCCCGTGGGGTTATTTCATTAATTCTCAAGCCGGGTAAAGACTCCAATAATAATAATAATAATAATAATAATAATAATAATAATAATAATAATAATAATAATAATAATAATATTAATAACAATAACAATAATAATAATAATAATAATAATAATAATAATAATAATAATAATAATAATAATAATAATAATAATAATAAGCAGTTATTTTTACGACGCTTAAGCGACCACAACTGTAGGAGAAACCCGCACTGGTTCATGGATTACAATTTGCACATCGTATGTACAGTATGTAATGGTTACATAAATACCGTCTTTGGTCACGTATGGTTGTTTAGTTTGATTATTTCTGTTGCCAAGTTACAAGTCAGTGAAACGTCAATACTTAAAAGTTAAAAAGGTAAACGCTCCTTTGATATAACATTATATGGTGATCGTCCACTATACACTGTATACTATACACACAAGTTTGTCGAAATCAGGATACGAAAATCATATGTTAAAATATTGTGAGAAAGGAAGCGTGCTAGGACATAAAAAAGGTGGAGACAGGCGAGAGGGTGAGAGGTGGAGACAGGCGGAGACAGGCGGAACATGGAGGGATGGAAGTGAAAATGGAGGTGTGGGGTAGGGTGGGGTTGGGAATGGTGGATGATCTTGTTCACTTTCACTAGGGTATGCCTTGCTAACATTCTCATCCTTTTAAAAGGTTGTAAAAAATAGGTAATCCCTGGAGTTGCAGGCCACAGTTGGGTATATAACCACTTCAATCTGGGGACACATCGATCGTCATACACTCAACAATCAAGGTCGAGGTTTAAGAATGAGGAGTAGTTCGCCACATTCTTTCTTACACGAATCTGACCTCCTTTAATCTTTGCTCTCTCCATTGATCATGTGGCCTTCGACGTTTTATTGTTATCTAAACGTTCATACTCCAATATCGTAGATGGGTTTGAGGGTTTCGGTCATTTTGGTGTACGTGTCATGACCAAATAGCTGTTTTTTATTAACGTTTCTCGTCTAACCAAGGATTTTGTACCTATATTGTCATAGTAACGTATGCCCTAGATCATATGCCCTTGCTCACATCAAATGTGAAGTCCATCGATATTATTGTTTATCATTAGATCTAAATTTCGTCTCACTGAACTCAAATTGACTTATGACCTAATTTGATCATGTAACACTTGGTTGACCTGATATCCTTCATGTGTTTTGGCCGTTTGTCATTTCGGTATATGCGTAAGGGGGGGGGGGGCGTAAGGGGTGTGAAGTGTCGTTTCGCGAACTACTCCTTCATCATCGGTTAACTTCAAACATTTAGTGTGTGCCCGGTCATTGGATCTAGTGCCTTCATATAGGTTCAAATGTCAGGGGTCATTTTGATCATTACGAGCATACCAACGTGGGAAAATGGCTTTAATAGAAACCCATTGATAGCAGATCATGCAGTTGGTTTAAGTTGATATTAAAACTTTTGTATAACTTAATATAGTTTTGTGTATTTAGAATATTAAAAATAATAACATGCATGATAGCATGAAAGTAGAGAATGAACTATTTGAAATGTGAACTGTTACAATTATTCTGTATCACTCTTTTGTCTTGATCCTAACAGAGTTCCCATTAAGCTGCCTGAAAAGTGCGTATATTATCTTCAATGTTTTCATTCATGACATGAGTTTGGTAATTCACCTCACTCCACCCAAAGCCATCTTTAAAAAGAGAAGGGAAAAAAAGGCTCCAGCAAATAAATGAGAAGTGCCGTTCTTGTCAATAAATGGTTCACTCTTTCATTTTCTTTCCTTGCTAAATCCGTTTGTTGAGAAATAAATCATGACAGCTAAAAGTGCCATTTTCTTGAACAGTAGAAAAATGTATTGAAAAAGTGCTGCTTTTGCCGTTTTTATGAAAAATATTCAAAAGTAGAATTTTTGGGGGTGCTTGAAAAATTTGCAATGCTCTCACACAGCGTATATGTAGATACCCACTTTAATTGTTAATTGTGTCCGCCGTATACTGGTATAGTAATAACCTCGGTAACCGTTATATTCGTTACATATATTATCTAAATCTACCCACACCACAGCTATTTTTCCTTATTTGTATTCTTCACTCTAACCCGTATGAATTCACAATATCAACTTATCATTTCTTTACGTCATTGTAATTCCACAAGTATTTTTTACATTGTGTGAAAATTAATGGCGTATATTTTATAATGAACAGTATGTTTTGTTGAATTATATTAGCAATGTGATTGTATAGTTGTATAGCCTTTCAACAGTATTACAGTGACTTCAAACCATTTCCTTTTCCCTGTTTTTTTTTTCAACTGTCTACAGACCAGTATGATGAATGCAGTATGTTCATATCAATTGATTGTATTTGTAGTCACTTTCTTTGTTTCTTAGAATGACTTTAGGCAGATAGTACATTCGTTAAAATGCTCCACTCTCACTCCATGTTGTATTTCTGTGCACTGTTCATAAAAAAAAATAATATGCCTCTTAAAAACACGAGGATCATTAGTTAAAGTGACTGGTCTACTAAGTCTAACAGTTCATCAGGTCAGTTCCTCAGATGTAACACAAAGCTCAAAAAGAAAACATAAGGCTTTCATCAACTCAAATAACATGCCACAATGCACTTAAAACTTGTCACGAACTATTTATGTTGGATGTCACTAGAGGGTGTTTATGTATAAGGTTAAAAGAACATGCTTTCGTTTGGCTATTAGAATTTGTAAAACAATGGCTTCACTTAAAATTCCAGACATGCTCTTCCCGACGTCATTATCAATCTAGCCTTAAGGGACCACCAGAGAATTAGAATTTATGAGACTAAATATTGTGAAATCTGCAATAGCTTGCGCCAAAAAATAATATCTCTTAATTCCTTTCTTTTCTTTTCTATAACGTATGAAGATTTCAATTTGGCCTAAAGTAATCATACGTTATACGTGACTCAACCTATATGACATTATCGGGTTGGAAAATATCGTGCATTTGGGCATACTGTAATCTGTTACACTAGTATACCAAATACCTACCAGTTCATTCAATATGAATTTAAAAGGTTTGCGAACCAATCAGAAGCTTTGCACTAAATTTTAAACACAAGGTCGCTATTAATTAGAAATAGCCAAAGAGTAATAACCAAATTGATTAATTCAGTCACTATATGCTATTGGAAAATTCTGCAGAATGGAGCCGGGGTTGTTGTGCAGTTCACATTTGTATACTAAATAATACCTTGTTCTCTGTGTGTGTAGCGGGGTGTGGTGCAGGAGAAGCTATATGGATATCGAATTCGAATGTTGCCTTTAATATAAGTCTCGCAAACTTAAACGTTGGAGGCTTCAATCAAATGATTTACTTCCTTACCCCGACCCCCCCCCTCCTCTCCCCGATCCACCCCACACTCCAAAATCTAATCTAATATAATTTAGAAATGTTTCAAACGAATACT